>NC_142079.1:6845000-6977500 GCF_059756535.1 Pantherophis guttatus | reverse complement strand
TCTGATGTTGAGACTCTAGAAAGAGTGCAGAGAAGAGCAACCAGGATGATGAGGGGGCTGGAAGCTAAAACCTACGATGAATGGTTGCAGGAACTGGGCATGGCTAGTCTAGTGAAGAGAAGGACCAGGGGAGACAGGATAGCATCTTCCAATATTTGAGGGGCTGCCACAGAGAGGAGGTGGTCAAGCTATTTTCCAAAGTACCTGAAGGCCAGACAAGGAATAATGGATGGAAACTGAACAAGGAGAGATTCAACCTGGAAACAAGGAAGAACTTTCTGACAGTGAGAACAATCAACCCATGGAACAGAAGTTGCCTTCGGAAGTTGTGGGAGCTTCATCACCGGAGGCTTTCAAGAAGAGATTGGAGTGCCATCTGTCAGAAAGGGTGTAGGGTCTCTTGCTTGGGTGGGGATGTTGGACTAGATGACCTACAAGGTCCCTTCCAACTCGGTTAATCTGTTTCCACTGGGGAAAAGATAGAACATAGAATAACAGAAGGGACTTTGGAGGTCTTGTAGACCAACCCCCTGCCCACGGCAGCAGGAGATCCTATAGGATTCCGGACAAATGGCTGTCCAGTCTGTTCTTGAAAACCTCCATGGATGGAGCACCCACAACTTTAGACTGTCAATTTAGAGTTTAGACTGTCAACTTTAGATTGTCAACTTTAGACCGTCAGCTTTAGACCATCAACTTTAGATGGTTAGCTTTAGATGGTCAATTTTAGATGGTCAGCTTTAGACCATCAACTTTAGATGGTTAGCTTTAGATGGTCAATTTTAGATGGTCAGCTTTAGACCATCAGCGTTAGATGGTTAGCTTTAGATTGTCAATTTTAGATGGTCAACTTTGGATGGTCAGCTTTAGACTATCAGCTTTAGATGGTCAACTAGATGGTCAGCTTTAGACAGTCAAATTTAGATGGTCAGCTTTAGATGATCAACTTTAGATGGTCAACTTTGGATGGTCAACTATAGATAGTCAGCTTTGGACAGCCAACTTTAGACCTACAAATTTGGACTGTCTACACAGGTAGATCTGTTAGAAATGAAAAAGACTTTAGTCCAAATGCTTTATGTCACCTCCACAGTTAACATTTTATCTCTATCTGAAGAGCTTCCACATCTGAAAACCTATTATGGACTCACTCCGGTCAGGATGGGTTACAAATTCACAACTTCAGTTCACCATTGATCTCCATTCTCTCTCTCTCTCTCTCTCTCTCTCTCTCTCTCTCTCTCTCTCTCTCTCTCTCTCTCCCTCTCTCTCTCTCTCTCTCTCTCTCTCTCTCTCTCTCTCTCTCTCTCCTTCTTCTTCTTCTTCTCCCCCCCCTCTCATTTTTTTTACTTTTTTTTTTTTAATGATCTCCAAATCTAGGCTAAGATCGCCCATAAGCCCCGGTCAACACAAACAGTCTATTTGGATTGTTATGGGGATAGTAGTCTCAGCTTTACCATCACCTCCTTTGGCTCTATTGATCATGGCACATGATGTATTTGTTGACAGAGGGTCTGCTCTGGTGGGAAGGGGAAAAGAGAAAAAAATTCACCATAAGATTAAAACATATGACGGAACATATGAAACATACGGAGGCGAAAACATATGAAGAACGGTTGTAGGAGTTGGTTGTGTCTAGTCTAGTGAAACCCTAGTGAATTGAATCCCTAGTGCCGCGTAACAGGGTGAGCTCCCATGACTTGTCCCAGCTTCTGCCAACCTAGCAGTTCGAAAGCACGTAAAAAAAATGCAAGTAGAAAAACAGGGACCACCTTTGGTAGGAAGGTAACAGCGTTCCGTGGGCCTTTGGCGTTGAGTCATGCCGGCCACATGACCACGGAGACGTCTTCGGACAGCGCTGGCTCTTCGGCTTTGAAATGGAGATGCGCACCGCCCCTTAGAGTCAGGAACGCCTAGCACATATGTGCGAGGGGAACCTTTACCTTTAATCTCCCTTTATTTTGTCAGTAAATTTAAATTTAACACAAAAAATTCCAGTTGCGAACTGCCCAAATTTTGATCCCACAACTCTGGGGATGCTTGTAACAGTCGTGAATGCGAGGATCCGTCCTAGGTTCCTTTTTTTTTCCCAGTGCAGTTTTAACTTCACATGGTCACTAAACGGGTATTTGTAAGTTGAGGACTTACCTGTGGTACAGCATGATCAATGTGGTCCATTTCTCTCCCCCTCTGGTTGTTTAACTGGTAATTTGCCAGATTGTGGAGATCGTTATGGAAAATAAAACCGAGGTTGCCTAGCAACATCAGGGCAATTTTATGGCGTTCCGGGCAAGGTGCTGGATTTTTCCAGTTGTCAGGTATGTATCTTCTCTGCTTCTGACCTATTGGATCTTCTGTGCCTCCCTGAAGGAGTGGAGAACAGTCCATAAATAATCCAAAGAATTAAAGCCAGAAATCTGTCAGCAAAACAATCAAGAGTTTTTTTTGCCACCTGATGGGGGAGTTCAGTGATTTGGAAATCGTAGCATTTCTCCTCCTGAGAAACAACAGGAGAAGTTAGAGCAACAAAGACGAGAAGAAAACTGAGATCACCCCTTCCTCCACTGAACAGAATAGGATGGGATAGGATAGGATAGGATAGGATAGGATAGGTGTCAGCACTTCAAACTGCATTTACTCTAGTGCTGACATAAGGCACTAGGCTGCAATACTGTATATTGGGAGAATGTGAGTTCTAGTCCTAATTTAGAAATAGAAATAGAATAACAGAGTTGGAAGGGACCTTGGAGGTCTTCTAGTCCAACCCCCTGCCCTGCCCAGGCAGGAAACTCTACACCACTTCAGACAAATGGTTATCTAATCTCTTCTTAAAAACTTCCAGTGTTGGAGCATTCACAACTTCTGGAGGCAAGTCGTTCCACTGGTTAATTGTTCCAACGGTCAGGAAATTTCTCCTTAGTTCTAAGTTGCTTCTCTCTTTGGTTACCTTCCACCCATTGCTTCTTGTCCTGCCTTCAGGTGCTTTGGAGAAGAGCTTGACTCCCTCTTCTTTGGGGCAACCCCCTCAATGACTGGGGGACTGCTATTATGTCACCCGTTAGTCCTTCTCTTCCTTAGGTTAGGCTTGGCTTAGACATTTCTTTTTGGACTGGTTCCAAAGCAGTAAATCACAACCCAATAAACCACATTGCAGGCACCAGGCACCTGATAAAGTGACCTTCTGGACCGTCTACCTTTTAATCAAAAATTGTTCATCTGGAAAGGTTCTGATTTATGGCAAACCAAATAGCTTTGCAGCCATTAGACCCTGCTGGTTTGCTGTCTTTTGAACAGTAGAGGGCGCTATAGGATAACGGAAATTCAGAGGTGAACCGCAACTTATTTTAAATAAGACAGATATATTTTATACAGATAGAGAGAGACAGAGAGACAGAGAGACAGAGAGAGCGAGAGAGATGATAGATAGATAGATGATAGATAGTTAGAGATTGAGATAGATAGATGATAGATAGATGATAAAGAGATAGATAATAGACAGATAGATGATAGACAGATAGAAAGATTATATAGATAGATAGATGATAGGTGATAGAGAGATAGATAGATGATAGATAGATAGATAGATGATAGAGAGATAAGAGATAGATGATAGATAGATAGATAAATAGATAGATAGATGATAGGTGATAGAAAGATAGATGATAGATAGATGATAGATAGATGATAGATTAGATAGATAGATGATAGAGAGATAGAGATAAATGATAGATAGATGATAGATAGATCGAGATAGATAGATAGATATAGATAGATAATAGATAATTAGAGATAGATAGATGATAGATAGATGATAGCGAGATAGATAGATAGATGATAGAGATAGATAGATAGATAGATTATAGATAGATAGATGATAGATAGGTGATAGAGAGATAGAGAGATAGAGAGATGATAGAGAGATAGAGATAGATGACAGACAGACAGACAGACAGACAGACAGACAGACAGACAGACAGACAGATAGATAGATAGATAGATAGATAGATAGATTTCATTGAAAAGAACAGATTCTGGGTTGTATGGTAGATTTTCAATCCAATTGCCATGGATTCCTGCCCATCAGGAACTGTAAGTCGATCAACTGATTACGTTCCACCAAGTTCCTGTTGATTTTTAGGGACTGCATAGATATTCTCCATGGCGATCTGTCCCTAACTTGGTCCTTCAGCCATTGAATAGCGCACTCGTCTTGGTCACTGTAATTGAATCCATCCCCCTTGGTGCCGGTCATTTTCGTCTACTTTTTCCTTCCACCTTTCTCAGAATCTTTGCATAAGGGTCTTTGCATCATGTGTCCAAAGTAGGGAGATTTGAGCCTGGCTCTTTGTGTCTTAAGGGAGATCTATGGGCTGATGAGTTCAATGATCCATTTTTGTTTTTTCTTGACTGTCCACAGTAGCCTTAGGAGTCTTCCCCAGCACCAAAAGCTCAAAGGAATCAATACTCATCCTAGCCTTCTTTTTCAGGCTCTAGTTATGGTTTCCTTAGAGTGCTACAGGGAATACCGTAATTTGAATAATTTAGATCTTTGTTGGTATATAGACTCATCATGGCATCTGACTATCTGTGATGACCTGGGGCATGGCACAGAGACAACACAGTCAGCTGACAGTTCAAACTACCCCTTTATTGCTCCAACTTTCCTTCAAATGCTTCCACGTTTCTGGCAAGTCCCAGAGCAAAGTGATCACACACACACACACACCCATCCAGCAGCCTCTGGCTGCAAATAGTCCAGCACAATGCTGTGAGCACAATGGCTGCAAAGCAAGAAATCCAACAGGGCAAGGGAATAAGTCAATGAGTTCAGGAAGCAAAGGAACAAGGCAATTAATCCAGGAAGCAAGGAAGAAAGCAAGAAGTCCAGGAGACTTCAAACGTCAGCGACGGCACACAACACTCCATGAATTCAGTGTTTGTTCCCGACAAATGCACCTCCCCACAGCGTCTCCTTAAGTCTCAGTCCCCAGGTGTGCCTTGTGAAGAGGGGCGGAGCGCTCTCCTCCTGAGTAGTGGGGTCAGCCTGTGCTGTTCCTGCCTTCTCTCCACTCTCCGTGCTTGAGGATCAGGAGGGGGTGGTCCTTACTCATCGCCTGTCTCTCATGTTCACTGCTTAGACTCTCTTGGTCATCCTGCCCCTGTTTCTCCCTGCCTACAAGCTGACCCAATCCTCAAAGTCCCTGGCCTGACTCGGCTCGCTCCTTCCCACATTCCTCCAAAACCAACGAAGCCTCGATCTCCGTCGACTCCAGGTCTTGCTCATCTTCCTCCGCGGATTCAGGCTCCGACGCGGAGGCACGACACTATCTTTAGGGCAAAACTCTTCTGAAAATCTTGCCAGGAGAACTGAAGGGACAATCCAGGGAGTTGCCAGGAATTATAAGTAGAAGTTCAGAAAGGCAAGGCGAACGCTTCCCTTTCCTAGCATCTAAGGCAGTGTTTCTTCAACCTTGGCAGCTTTAAGGTATGCAAGCTGGCTGGGCAAATTTTGGGAATCAAAGTCCAAAGAACTTAAAGTTGCCAAGTTTGAAAAATACTGATGGGAAGCCATGCGTGCTTGGCTTCCAATGATGCGTCTTCATGCCACTGCTGATGGTTTCCCCCCGCCCCCTCCTCTCTTTTAGGATCCAAATATCCCACGCCTAAGAGGAAACAGCAAGCAGGCAACAGCTTCCATTCCTATTACATACAAAAATAATAAGAGGCTTGTAGACTAAATCATAAGAGGAATAATGAAGGGAACTGGATATGTCTAGCCTAACGAAGAGAAGTCTTAGAGGGTAACATGATAGCAGTTTTCCAAAATAAGAGAGTTGGAAGGGACCTTGTAGGTCATCTAGTCCACACACAGGAGAGTATTTCCAGTACTTGAGGGGCTGTCACTGAAATGAGGGGGGTCAATGTATCTTCCAAAGCACCCAAGGGCAGGACAAGAAGCAATGGATGGAAACCAGGGGTGAAATCCAGCAGGTTCTGACAGGTTCTGGAGAACCGGTAGAGGAAATTTTGAGCAGTTCGGAGAACCAGTAGTGGAAATTTTGAGCAGTTTGGAAAACCAGCAAATACCACCTCTGGCTGGCCCCAGAGTAGGGTGGGAATGGAGATTTTGCAGTATCCTTCCCCTGGAGCAGGGAAGGGATGGGGATTTTGCAGTATCCTTCCCCTGGAGTGGGGAGGGAATGGAGATTTTGCAGTATCCTTCCCCCAGGAGTCGGGAGGGAATGGGGATTTTACACTATCCTTCCCCTGGAGTGGGGTGGGAATGGAGATTTTGCAGTATCCTTCCCCCAGGAGTCGGGAGGGAATGGGGATTTTACACTATCCTTCCCCTGGAGTGGGGTGGGAATGGAGATTTTGCAATATCCTTCCCCTGGAGTGGGGTGGGAATAGAGATTTTGCAGTATCCTTCCCCCAGGAGTCAGGAGGGAATGGGGATTTTACAATATCCTTCCCCTGGAGTGGAGTGGGAATGGAGTTTTTGCAGTATCCTTCCCCTGCCACGCCCACCAAGCCACGCCCACAGAACCGGTAGTAAAAAAATTTGGATTTCACCACTGCCTCGGAAGTCTTCTAGGCCAGCTCCCCTGCTCAATCAGGAGACCCGATACCATTCCGGACTAATGGCTGTCCAATCTCCTTCTTGAAAACCTCCATATCCGTGAAGTTTTCTTCTAAACAGCATGGAACCAGCCGGAGACTTTCCTCCAAAACTTCCCATCCAGCCCGCATCCTCAAGATTTCCTAGCGATCTGTATCCATCCGATGTGACCTTCCCAAAATCTCTTTCGCCACTGTCAAAGCGTGAATCAGCTCCGGGGAAACTGTAATTAATTAGAGGTGAATGAATCTTGCTTTCCATGGTGCATACTCTCAAAGAAAGAAAACCCGAAGTATATATTCTAAGAAACATTTTATTATAAAAGTACAAAACTAGCTAACTACATCTTACCGGCAGTTTTATCACACAGACGGACAAAGGAAAGAAGAGCCTGTAATACAGTGGACTAAAGCACTGTTATTAACATCTGCAGCTTGCAATTACTGCAAGTTCGAATCTCCCCAGGCTCAAGGTTGACTCAGCCTTCCATCCTTTCAGAGGTAGGTGAAATGAGGACCCAGATTGTAGGGGCAATAAGCTGACTTTGTATAAATATACAAAAGAGCCTTGGTAGTACAGGGGTTTAAGGCACCCTGTTATTAAGCTTATTAAGCTTATTAAGACCAGCTGCCTGCAATTACTGCAGGGTTCGAATCTCGCCAAGGCTCAAGGTTGACTCAGCCTTCCATCCTTTCTAAGGTAGGTGAAATGAGGACCCAGTTGTGGGGGCAATAAGCTGACTTTGTATAAATATATACAAAAAGGATGAAGGCTATTGCTGAGCACATTGTAAGCCGCCCTGAGTCTCCGGAGAAGGGCGGCATATAAATTAAAGCAAAAAAAAAAAAAAAAAGTTAGAAAAGAAAGAATGTAGACAGGCGCAGTAGCCCAATGTCTCACAAGACCAGCCTTATCTTAGCTACAGATAAGTTCCCTGGCAAGGCTACCGTAAGTCTTAGAATGGGAGCTCAGCTGGCAAACACTTAACGCAGTGACAATGCCACTGTCCGTTAAAATCCCCCATTGCGCTATCAAACGAACCCAAATATTTTGCCCTTCCTTTGTTTTATGTCAGGGGAGGACCGAGATTGGGGGGGGGGAGAGACAGGAGAAAGTGGAGCTTCCAGGAATGAGGCGAGGAAGAGATTAAATTTTGTCTGGCTGCGTTGATTTCACGCTAACCAAGCTGGCAGAACCGAAGCAGCCAACTGTATGACGTCCTGGGAAAAATCCCGATACAACTTTATGCTCTGCTCCTGTTCAGCAAAGAGCCTTTTTACGTTAAAAGGGAAGAAATCTTTCTCCATAATTATACTTCCCGTCGCATTTGATTCTTCCCTCGGCTGCTTTTCCTTCCTGGCTTCCTTCAGGCATGACATTAAATTTATCACTCATAAAAAAAAAAAAAAGAGAGAGAGAGAGAGAGGAAAACAGTTTGCATGTAGCTCAGCTGTCCATTTTTACCAGAGATTCTCCTTAGGGTTCTTCTCTCTTAGAGAAGAGACACTTTGGGCTATCTGACTTGAAGCTGGCAAGCAAAACTTTAGCTTTCTTTAAAAAAAAAAATCAAGGCTCTAGTCTTCATGATTATGAAGATTGGCTGCGAATGGAAGAAGCTCTTCTTGATTCCTGTACAAGAATAATAGAATAGAATAGAATTTTTACCGGCCAAGTGGGATTGGACACACAAGGAATTTGTCTTTGGTGCACACACTCTCAGTGTACATAAAAGAATAGAATAGAATAGAAATAAGGAGTAGAGTAGAATAGAATAGTATAGAATAGAATAGAATAGAATAGTATAGAATAGAATAGAATAGAATAGAATAGAATAGAATAGAAATAAGGAGTAGAATAGAATAGTATAGTATAGAATAGAATAGAATAGAATAGATTAGAATAGAATAGAATAGAATAGAATAGAATAGAATAGAATAGAATAGAATAGAATAGAAATAAGGAGTAGAATAGAATAGAATAGTATAGACTAGACTAGACTAGACTAGACTAGAATAGAATAGAATAGAATAGATTAGAATAGAATAGAAATAAGGAGTAGAGTAGAATAGAATAGAATAGAATAGAATAGAATAGAATAGAATAGAATAGAATAAAAATAAGGAGTAAAGTAGAGTAGAGTAGAAAATAAATAGAATAGAATGGAATGGAATGGAATAGAATAGAATAGAATAGAATAGAATAGAATAGAATAGAATAGAATAGAATAGAATAGATTTTTATTGGCCAAGTGTGATTGAACACACAAGGAATTTGTCTTAGGTGTATATGCTCTCAGTGTACATAAGGAGAATAAAATACATTCATCAAGAATAAAAAGATATAACACTTAGTGATAGTCAAGGTTACTAATAAGCTATCAAATCATACTAGGAAACAAATAAAAACAATATAAATTAAAAGATACAGGCAGCATGGTTATAGTCATAGGTGGGAAGAGAGAGATACTAGTAAGGAAGAGAAGAAGAATAGTAGTACAGTCTTAATAAATAGTTTGACAGTGTTGTGGGAATTAGTCTTTAAGCAGAGTGATGGCATTTGGGAAAAAACTGTCCTTGTGTCTAGTTGTTTTGGTGTGCAGTGCTCTATAGCCTCGTTTTGAGGGTAGGAGTTGAAACAATTTATCTTTAGCAAATCCTAGCTTAGTGTATTGTGAGAATGCAGTAGATGGGTGTGAATGTGTGTATCATCCTAGCCTGCTTTTCTTTCAAAGACACGGCATTGGAGGAAAAACTCAAAGAGTCCACGAAAGCGGACTAATACTCTGTAGATGTTGGATGTCGATTTTTGTTGAGTATACCTTTGCCGCGCGTCTATGCTTGTGTGTCCCTTTTTAACAGCAAGTTTCTAATTGTTGAGACAGCGGCTCTTGAGCATCAAGCCAGCTCCCACCCACCCACCTCCAATCCCATCTCCCCATGTTTCCAGAGATAAGGAGATTCGGCTGAGATTTAATATCCCCAGACATGGAGACTTCTTCAAATGCAATCTTGAAATACCGGCTGCTTCCTCTTTAAAACGCTTTGCATCTTTCTTTCTTTCTTTTTTTTAAAGTTGCAAGAGATGGAAGAGTCAAGACTGATATTAATAAATTAGGATTAGGGGCAATGTCAGTATCAGTTAATGAGTCATTAATTAGGGCCATTCAATTTCCTAGGACATATCTCCACGGGGAATAATGCGCTGGCGGGAGTCAGGGAGGGGAAGGTAGGGCGTTCGTAGGCTTCCTTCAATCTGGCAGGGAGAAAGAAGCAAAAATGTCTGATATTTCTGCATCTAGATATGGCAGGGAATACGATTCATTTCCTTCCAGGTGTTTGGGACTACAGCTCCCATCTTGCCGTCTGGGTATGAAGCCGAGAAGAGCACAGTTTTCCTACTCCTCCGTTAGGGCATATTATTAAAAAAAAATGTCGAGACTCTGGAAAGAGTGCAGAAAAGAGCAACAAAGATGATTAGCGGACTGGAGGCTAAAACATATGAAAAACAGTTGCAGGAATTGGGTATGTCTACTTTAATGACGTGGTGGGACGCAGTGGCTCAGTGGCTAAGATGCTGAGCTTGTCAATCAAAAGGTCAGCAGTTCAGCGGTTTGACTCCCTAGTGCCACATAACGGGGTGAGCTCCCGTGACTTGTCCCAGCTTCTGCCAACCTAGCAGTTTGAAAGCATGTAAAAAATGCAAGTAGAAAAATAAGTACCACCTTTGGTGGGAAGGGAACAGCGTTCCGTGCGCCTTTGGTGTTGAGTCATGCCAGCCACATGACCACGGAGACGTCTTTGGACAGCGCTGGCTCTTCGGCTTTGAAACGGAGATGAGCACTGCCCCCTAGAGTCAGGAACGACTAGCACATAGGTGCAAGGGGAACCTTTACCTAAATGAAGAGAAGGCTTAGGGGATGACATGATAGCAGTCTTCCAATATCTGAGGGGCTGCCAGAAAGAAGAGGGGGTCAACTTATCCTCCAAAGCACCTGAAAGGCAGGACAAGAAGCAACGGATGGAAACGAATCAGGGAGAAAATCAACCTAGAACTAAGGAGGAATTTCCTGACAGTGAGAACAATTAATCAGTGGAACAACTTGCCTCCAGAGGTTGTGGATGCTCCAACACTGGAAGTTTTTAAGAAGATGTTGGACAACCATTTATCTGAAGTGGTGTAGGGTATCTTGCCTAAGCAGGGGGTTGGACTAGAAGACCTCCAAGGGCCCTTCCAACTCTATTATTTTCTTAAGCCATCAAATTTGGGCTGTCAGAAGTTCAGTTCGGATCTCCTTCTCAATCACACTGTGGTTTGGTTTGGGGTTAATGCAATATGTGAATCTAGCAAGGATTGCAAGTCATGGTTTATTACTTCAGTCCATGTGCACTTTGTGGTTTATTTAACAAACGGCGATGAACCTACCAGAGCTTATAATGAACTGAGAACTTAATTTAAGTCTCTGTGTAAGCCCTCCTTAAGGAGCTGTTAAAAAAAATCAGAGAGTGCGATCTTGGGTTCTTTTGTTGGGTTGGGAATTTGGCTATTAAAAAACTGTAAATAAAGAGTAAGGAAATGATGCGAGATCTCTCTAACGGAGAACTGCATGGCCCTTTTTGAAAATGCAAATGTGGTTTTTTTTTTTACCCCAAGGCTGGGTTTGAGCGGAAGAAAGATAGAAAGAAAGAAAGGAAAAGGTGATTCAATCTCCCTTCTTTTGTTTTCAGAGCAGCTGCAGGACTTTTTAAAGTATGCCAACATTCGTTGCCTTTTCCTACAACTGTTGTCATTTGGTTTGGTAAAATAGGCATGCCCTTTTCAGTACTTCTGTCCATGGTAAGGACACAAATGTATGTATGTATGTATGTATGTATGTATGTATGTATGAAGGTAGGTAGGAAGGAAGGAAGGAAGGAAGGAAGGAAGAAGGGAGGGGAGGGAAGAGAAGGAAAGGAAAGGGGAGAACGTAAGGAAAGGAAAGGAAAAAGAAAAGGAGAAGGAGGAGAGGGGAAATGAGAAAGGAAAGGAAGGGAAAGCAAAGGAAAGAGGAAAGAGGAAAGGAAAAAGGGAGGGAAAGGAAAGGAGAAGGAGGAGAGGGGAAAGGAGAAAGGAAAGG
This sequence comes from Pantherophis guttatus, assembly GCF_059756535.1. Classification (NCBI taxonomy): domain Eukaryota; kingdom Metazoa; phylum Chordata; class Lepidosauria; order Squamata; family Colubridae; genus Pantherophis; species Pantherophis guttatus. Next base: position 6,965,768 of record NC_142079.1, on the reverse strand, counting down.
AAGGGAAAGGAAAGGAAAGAGGAAAGGAAAGGAAAAAGGGAGGGAAAGGAAAGGAGGAGGAGAGGGGAAAGGAGAAAGGAAAGGAAGTAAGAAAGGAAAGAGGAAGGGAAAGGGAAAAGGAAAAGGGAGGGAAAGAAAAGGAGAAGGAGGAGAGGGGAAAGGAGAAAGGAAAGGAACGGAAAGGAAGGGAAAGGAAAGGAAAAAGGGAGGGAAAGGAAAGGAGGAGGAGGAGAAGGGGAGAAAGGAGAAAGGAAAGGAAGTAAGAAAGGAAAGAGGAAGGGAAAGGAAAGAAAAGAAAAGAAAGGAAGAAGAGGAAAGGAAGGAAAGGAAAGGAAAAAAGAAAGAGGAAAGGAAAAGAAATCTCACGGTTTGCCGAGGCCCTTTTCTCTTGGGCTAATTAAATAAACCTGCCCGTGAAGATGGACAAGTGAGACAGAAGATGGATATCAGGGCGCTTAACAAGTGAACGAACGGGAGGCTGCATGGACTTCACGCCCGTGTTCGTAGGCTTTACGGTTCCGTGCCATGAAGGAAAAGGTCACCGGTGTCGCCACGCTCTCCGTTCCCCAGGATGGCTGCTTGGCAGATGAGCTTTCCACGCCTGCCCCAGTGACGGATGTCGGGAGCTGGGAGCAGAGGACGTCTGTCAGCGGAGAACGGCATACATACATATCCTCATTCCCCCCCCACTCCCACTCCCACCCCCCCCACTCCCCCGTTTTTCCCCCTAGAGATTCATCCAGCTCCCCAAACTTCTGTGCCTGCGATTTTGGCAAACGGGGTTGGCTTCTCCACCCTTGGCTGGCAGAGATGGAAATTATTAATAACGGAAAGGAATACGCTTCCTCCTCTCCTTTCTTTTCATATCGCTCCTCAATCCATCACTTTGACACGGGGGAGGGGGAGGGGGAAACCAACCCCCTCCCCAGTTTTTATTTCTCCCTGCCCCACGTTTGGGCTGTAGGGAAGAGGGGGTTCATTGGGGGGGGCCCTTCGTGATCTCAGCACACCCCTCGAACGTTACTTAAACGCAGGATATTATTAAGCACGAGAGAGAGAGAGAGAGAGAGAGAGAGGAGCCTATTGGAATGGGAGGGCCAGGCCGATTAATCAAGTTTTTGAGCGCATGAATGTGATTGTCAGAAATATATCCTGAAAAATGCCAGGGTTGGGGGGGGCAGGAAAGGAGGATGTTTGGGAGAGGGGGGAGAAGAGAGAGAGAATGCAGAAATCCATTACTTCTCCAGATGAAGAGGGTGAGGATGGGGCCAGAAAGATGGGATCCCATTTGTCATTTTTATGAAACGGCTAATGCCTCTTCATTAGGATGTACCCAGATCAGCGGCCGGAAAGCAGGGAATGAGACTGCTGTGCAGGCGGGCGAAAGGTTTATCTTGATTGGGGTGTGTGTGAGTGTGTGTATTTTTATTTTTTTATTTTATTTTATTTTAATTTGATTTATATGCTGCCCTTCTCCGGAGACTCAGGGCGGCTTACAGTGCGTTAAGCAATAGCCTTCATACTTTTGTATATTTTATACAAAGTCAGCTTATTGCCCCCATAATCTGGGTCCTCATTTTACCTACCTTAGAAAGGATGGAAGGCTGAGTCAACCTTGAGCCTGGTGAGATTTGAACTTGCAGTAATTGCAGGCAGTAGATGTAAGTGGATGTTAATTAGTCTGCTGAGCCACCAGCTTGTTTGTAATGGGGTTGTACAGCATGACTTTCCAACAGTCCATTTGGAGACCGTTCAAAGTTAAAGGTGAAGGTTCCCCTCGCACGTATGTGCTAGAGTCGTTCCAGACTCTAGGGGGCGGTGCTCATCTCCGTTTCAAAGCCAAAGAGCCAGCGCTGTCCGAAGACGTCTCCGTGGTCATGTGGCCGGCATGACGCAACGCCAAAGGCACACGGAACACTGTTTCCTTCCCACCGAAGGTGGTACTTATTTTTCTAGTTGCATTTTTTACCTGCTTTCGAACTGCTAGGTTGGCAGAAGCTGGGAGAAGTCACGGGAACTCACCCCGTTACGCGGCACTAGGGATTCGAACCGCTGAACTGCCGACCTTTCGATCGACAAGCTCAGCCTCTTAGCCACTGAGCCACCACCTCCCTCTACATATATAATACACATACGCAATACACAAACCCTCCTTGGAACATGATAGATTTATTCTGGACTGAGACCACAGGCTGGACATCATTCCTGTGGATAAATCCATTCTCAAGGGCCCCACCCAACTCTTTTCTTCTGTCCTCCTTTCTGCCTGTCGTCCGATTAATGACTCGTGCTGTTGAAATCGTTTAATTTTATGGACATGCAAAAAAAAAATCTGGTGTTGGGCCACCTGTCCACTTAGACAAACTCTTAGAGGAATCTCTCATCATCCGAGCAACACGAGGCCAGACACAACAGACCGTAATGGGAGGGTTCAAGGGGAGCCTTCAGCTGTTCAGCACTTCATTTGGTTACTTTTATGACTGCGCAAATGACCGACGATGGGAAAGGCCATCTGGGATGGAGAAGTCAACCTGGTGACTCACCCCTGTTGAATTAGGCGACGGGGTTCGAGAGTCTTATTTTGGGTTCGGAAGGGTTTTTTTTTTAATGTACATTCAAGAGCCGGGCCGGCGCAGTGGTTACAATGCAGGATTGCCGGCTAATTCTGCCCACTGCCAGGACTTCGATCCTGACTGGCTGAAGGTCGACTCAGCCTTCCATCCTTCCGAGATGGGTCAAATGAGGACCCAGATTGTTGGGGACAAGAGGCTGACTCTGGAAACCACTTAGAGAGGGCTGTAAAAGCAGTGTGAAGTGGTATATAAGTCTAAGTGCTATTCTGTTCTGTTCTGTTCTGTCCTGTCCTGTCCTGTCCTATTCCATTCCATTCCATTCCATTCTCTCTTCTCTTCTCTTCTCTTCTCTTCTCTTCTCTTCTCTTCTCTTCTCTTCTCTTCTCTTCTCTTCTCTTCTATTCTATTCTATTCTATTCTATTCTATTCTATTCTATTCTATTCTATTCTATTCCTTTTGATTCTACTTCTCTCATTCTTCTCCTACCTCTTCTTTCCCTCCTCCTTCTCCTTCTCCTTCTCCTTCTCCTTCTATTCTATTCTATTCTATTCTATTCTATTCTATTCTATTCTATTCTACTCTACTCTACTCTACTCTGTTCTGTTCTGTTCTGTTCTGTTCTGTTCTATTCTATTCTATTCTATTCTATTCTATTCTATTCTATTCTATTCTATTCTATTCTATTCTATTCTATTCTATTCCTTTTGATTCTACTTCTCTCATTCTTCTCCTACCTCTTCTTTCCCTCCTCCTTCTCCTTCTTGTCCTTGTCCTTGTCCTTGTCATTCTCTTCTCTTCTCTTCTCTTCTCTTCTCTTCTCTTCTCTTCTCTTCTCTTCTCTTCTCTTCTCTTCTATTCTATTCTATTCTATTCTATTCCCATTCCATTCTATTCCTCTCTACTCTACTCTACTTTACTCCACTCCACTCCACTCAACTCCATTCCCCTGATTGCTCAATGGTTAGAATGCAGCATTGCAGGCAATCTGCCCGCTGCCAGGAGTTCGATTCTCACTAGGCTCAAGGTTGACTCAGCCTTCCATCCTTCCAAGGTGGGTAAAATGACAACCCAGATTGTTGGGGGCGATAGGCTGACTCTGTAAACCACTTAGAGAGGGCCGGAAAGCTCTATGAAGCGGTATATAAGTCTAAGGGCTATTGCTGTTTGTTTCCTTTCCCTGTCCGATCTGGCCCCCAAGGTCCCCTCTTCTCTTCCCTCCTTCCACCAAACAACCCTCCCTCAAAATGCAAAACCTAGCTGGGCTTCATGGCCTTTTCTTTCTTTTTTCTTTTTTGTCTTTTGCATAAAATTGTAGGTTGCCTAGTAACCTGGGGTGAGTTGTGGAGGAGGAATGCTCACGGAAAGCTTTTTTTTTTTTAAATTTTATTTTATTTTAAATCAGCCGTGGATTATTTTCCAACCTGTAAGACCTGGGCAGCCTTGCCCCGAGCTAATGCTCTCAGTAGGGATGCGTGCGTGCGTGCGTGCGTGTGTGCATGTGTGTAATACAGGTGATCCTCGACTTATGACCACAGTTGAGTCCAAATATTTCTTGTGGCTAAGTGAGACAGTTGTGAGGTTTACCCCAGTGGTGGGTTGCTCCCGGTTCGCACCAGTTCGCAAGAACCGGTAGTAAAAATTTGTAGTAGTTCCGAGAACTGGTAATAACATTCGCTGGCCACGCCCCTGACCCGGTTGCCGCTCGCTTACCCCGCCCACCTCATCAGAGGCTTTTTTTTTTTTTTACTGTTAAAAGCATTTTTTCTACAACCTCTTCAGCCGAAAAAATGTTTTTAAAAGTAAAACAACAACAACCTCTGATGATCCCGTGGCTCAGCTGGGATCGTCAGAGGCTTTTAAAAGCATTTTTTTCTACAGGTTGTAGAAAACCTTTCTTAAGGTTGTAGAAAAAATGCTTTTAAAAGTAAAAAAAAAAAAAGCCTCTGATGATCGTGCGGCTCAGCTGGGCATGGTGGACGGGGGGGGGGGGGGCCCGCAGGGATTTTTGCTACCGGTTCTCCGAACCATCCGCCGCCATCGCTACCAGATCAGGCGATCCGGTCCGAACCCGGAGCATTTCACTCCTGGGACACCCCTATTTTTACATCACCAATCAAGCTGCGACCCAGGCATCAGGAATAAATAGGAAGGAAACGTACATTGATAATGGCAAGAACATGCCTTAAGTCTGGGTGTAAGAGGAGCTGAACGGGGGTTCTCCTTGTGCGATGTCCTTTAGGCTATCTCTCTCTCTCTCTCTCTCTCTCTCTCTCTCTCTCTCTCTCTCTCTCTCTCTCTCTCTCTCTCCTTCCAGCCATTCCACTCCTATCTTTAGTATCCATCAATCATCATTAATTAGCAACAGTAATTACTCTCTCCTCTCCCCCTCCCCTGATGGCATTTTCCCTGGATAATTGTAAGTGGCTGACCCATAAATGCACTTTTTTTCCTCCTTGTAAGGATTGACCAGAAGTTAGTGCAGTGCAGTTATCTCATTTTTGCAAGGTGGGGTGGGGTGGAGTGGGGGAGATGCTGTGATTGGTTGGGTTCCTTGGGTGTTTGCAGATGGGGCACGCACAACCTCTTATTCCACAAGCTGTTAACCATCAACTTTTACAAGGATACCAATCTGGATGGGCTCTCTAGGTTTGCAAGATACATCCATCTCTCTCTCTCTCTCTCTCTCTCTTCATCCCTTTCTGTAGCTTTGTGTTGTGCTTCTACGATGTACAACGTCTACACAGTGTACAGCTTCGACAATCATCCATTTCTTCCTTCCCTGAAGAAAATCCTCTAAAGAGTTGTAACCGTGTGTTAAATATCCAGTAGCTTAACACAGAGAGGGAGGGAGGGAGTGGGACAGAGAGAGGGAGGGAAAGGGAGGGAGGGAAGGAGGAAGAGGGACAGAGAGAGGGAGAGAGGGAGGGACAGGGAGAGAGGGAGGGAGGGAGAGGGAGAGAGAGGGAGAGAGGGAGGGACAGGGAGGGAGGGAAGGAAGGAGAGGGAGAAGGACAGAGGGGGACAGAGGGAGAAAGAGGGAGGGACAGAGAGGGAGAGAGTGAGGGACAGGGAGGGATGGAGGGAAAGGGAGGGAGGGAGGGACAGGGACAGGGAGAGGAACAGGGACAGGGAGGGACTGTCTGACTGAACTGAGTTAACAGCATAACAGAGTTGGAAGAGACCTTGGAGGTCTTCTAGTCCAACCCCCTGCTCAGGCAGGAAACCCTACACCACTTCAGACAAATGTTTATCCAACATCTTCTTAAAAACAGGAAACCCAATAACTGTGATGGTGAACTTATGGCACGTGTGCCACAGGTGGCACGCGGAGCCATATTGGTGGACACGTGAGCTGAGCTCCAGCGCACATGCGTGCTCCGGCCAGCTGATTTTTGGGCTTTCTGGGTCTACCGGAAGTTAGGAAACACACTGTTTCTGGCGTCCGGATGGCTTCCGGGGTGGTGGTGGGGAAGACCCATTTTTTGCTCTCCCCAGGCTCCAGAGCCTTTCTAGGAGCCTGGGGAGGGCAAAAACAGCCTTCCCCACCCCCCTGGAGGCCCTCGCCTTCTCCTCGTTGTTTTGATCCAGCCCTAAAGTCCTGCCGTCGTGGCACGGCTGTTTATTTTATTTTATTTTTATTCACAGACCTGGTTTTTTTTTATATCAGCAGTTTTATTACCACCAAAGACACTTTCTTCCACTTCACGTGTCCCCACCTTTTTTTTTTTTTAAAAAAACCCCTCTTTTAATCAACTCCTTCCTACTCTGTCTTGCAGCCTCTGTGTTTTTTTTCCTCTCCCTTCTTCTTCCTGACAGACAGAAATAAATGGATTCCCTTGAAAAGGAAGCCTTGATAACAGGGCTATCAATTAATAGGCCCCTGTGAAATAAAAAAAAAAAAAGGAGGAGCTGGAAGATTTTCCCTTTTAGAATGCAAATGCGCTACCTTTTTAAGACACGCTTGGGTCGTTAGAGAAAACCAGATCAAACGTGTCAAGAGGGAAAAGTTTCCCCTTGCAAGAATTAAAATTGGGTGAGATCCGTACAGGTTGAGGTACTTAGTGCTTCTACTGGCCTTAGTAATGAGGCGATCAAGGCATCTGTGTGAAGATGCTCTGCCTTCCGTTGTACAATTCCCCACTTCATCCATCTCCCTAGCTCCGTGATGGCGAACCTATGGCACACGTGCCACAGGTGGCACATGGAACCATATCGATGGGCACGCAAGCTCAGCTCCGGCGTGCATGTGCACACTGGCCAGCTGATTTTCGGGCCTTTTGGGCCCACTGGAAGTCAGGAAAAAGGCTGTTTCCAGCCTCTGGAGGGCCACCGGGGAGGGTGGGGAAGGCTATTTTTGCCCTCCCCAGCCTCCTAGAAAGGCTCTGGAGCCTGGGGAGAGCGAAAAACAGGCCTACCTTGCCATCGCATGCCAAAAGTGGGGGGGAGTGCGGGGGGTCGTACACGCATGCATGGGGGCGGGGCGCATAGAATTATAGGTGTGGGCACGCATGCGAGCGACCCACCGCACTCCCCCCACTTTCGGCACACGATGGCAAAAAGGTTAGCCATCACTGCCCTAGCTGTTGTGACCTAGGCTCACTTAGTCATTACAGGACACAATTAGTCTCAAACAAAAACTATTTTATTATAACAGCGGAGAATTACTTCATTCCCAGCTTAGTCCAAATTAATTCCAAAACAAGTCCTTCAGAAAAAGTCCCTCGGGCTTATCACAAACTTTTATCTTCTTTGGCACCCTGCCAAAGACCTTTCTTGGCAAAGCCCCATGAAGTTCAGAAACAAGAGACGCCGACTGGAAAACAGAGTTAGCAACGGCTCCTCCTGTTCCTCTGCCTCTCTGCTGTCCGACTCTGGAGGCTCCGGAGTCCACGCATCACTCTCAGATGGCCCCGGTCCCATCTCTGCCTCTGACGCAGAGCCCTCATCCGGGCCTTCCCCAGATTCCAGGACTGGCCCCTGTTCTTCCTCAGCCTCATCGCTGTCCGACTCCGCTGCCAGCTCCGCGCATCCCATTGGACTTGCAAGGCAATAGGATGTCCATGTGCAAAGAACATGGCGGCGATGAACATGGCGGGCGGGGCGAATGAGTGGCCACCGGGGGCGTTGGCAGCCGGCCATCGCTACCGGTTTGGTGACCTTGCCCAAATTTCCGCGAACGGTACGCGCGAACCGGTGTGAACCAGCTGAATACCAACTCTGGTGTCAAGCTCAATTTCACTGAGGGCCGCATCAGGGCTGTGGTTGACCTCGGGGGGAGGGGGGAGACCGTGTGGGCATGGCCAGCTTGACGCCACTCCCCAAACTGCTGGCATGTTTCCTCTTTGCATTGGGTAGACCGGGCTGAAGTGGCGCAGGTAGACCGGGTTGAAGCGATGCAGGGCCGACCCCTTACATTTTCCACGACAGCCCTACGGGCCAGATCTGACCACATCATAGGACAGATTCGGCCTTTGGGCCTTGAGTTTGACACCCCTGGCCTAGGAAGTCTGTTTAAAGCGGACTGAAATTGTAACGTGCACCCCGTCCTGACAGAGCGTGTGGGAACATGCTTCAAACTGTAAGCACAATTGCTATTTCTCCTTCCATCTTTTTGTCTCTCCCTCCCCACCACAGGAGGTAGTCTTTCCAAACAAGATTGGACCATCCAGTGGCCGCCAACGACCGAGACCAGCAAAGAAAACAACTCCATGTGCCAATCCGAATCCATGCAGTGGATCCGAACTCACCTCTCTCTGAGCCCCAAGCCTAAATCCAAGTGCATCCCACACTTCTGCCACCCAACGCTGTCCCATGAGCTTGTCTACACGCACACGGACAGGCTAACCGTGGAAGGTTTTCCGGGACTCTTCCCTCCGCTGGAATCCGGCCACCGCTCCTTGCCCCCTTCCCCACGCCAGCGGCATGCAGCCCACACCCCGCCCTGCACCCCAAATATCATCACCACCATGACAGCTCCAGGGACACCGCCGGTCAGGAGGAGGAACAAAGGGAAACCCCCGGGGACGCCGCCCCCTTCGTCTCGGAAGCTGATCCACCTTTTCCCGGGCTTCACCGTCTTGCATCGGAGCAAATCGCACGAGTTCCAGCTGGGCAATCGGGTGGACGAGTCTCACACCCCCAAGTAAGTGGACAGAAAACAAATCGGTTGGCAAACAGGGAGGTTTTTTGGGGGGGGGGCTTTGACCAGGCGGTACCCAGCTAGTTTTCAAGATTTCAGGCACCTTACCTGAAGGCCCAGAGGTTGGATTTTAAGGTTTACTGCTCACAGAGATGGTCTTGAGATACAGGAAGTCTTGAGCTACAAAAGGATGTTACCTAGTTGGGTAATGAAACATTTGCAAGAAAACCACGAAGCTCAGAGAGCTCCAAAACCCCACAGTCATCGTTCTCCACCTCCTCCTCCTCTCCCCCCATCCCACTCCCTTCTAGCACTGTGGCTCCTTCCTCCTCCTCCTCCTCCTCTACATAACCCCCACTTCCTTCTAGCACTGATGATGTTACCTAATTGGGCAATAAAATGTCTACAAGAAAACCACCAAGCTCAGAGACCATCAAGGACCCCTCACTTTTCCTCCTCCTCCTCCTCCTCCTCCTCCTCCTCCTCCTCCTCCTCCTCCTTCTCTCCACAAACCTAGTGGTGGGTTGCTCCAAGTTCTGTCCGGTTCTTGCGAACCGGTAGTAAAAGTGTCGGGAGGCTCCGCCCACCCACCCGGACATCATAATGGACAATCTGTACATGCGCAGAAGCTTCTGTGCATGCGCAGAAGTGCGTGTGCGTGCGAGAGCAAAACAAGCGCGTGTGCGCGCGCCCTTTGCGAACCGGTAGTAAAGTTAAGTAGAACCCACTCCTGCACAAACCTCACTCCCTTCTAGCCCTGATGATGTTACCTATATGGGGTCCTTGGTGCTCTCTGAGCTTTCCTGCAGACTTTCATAACCCAAACTAAATAACATTGTCAGTGCTATTAAGGAGTGGGATTTGCAGAGAGGAGGAGGAGAAGGACTGTGGGGTCCTCGGTGCTCTCTGTGGGGAATCACGTGACCTCAGGATCAGTGGTGGGATTCAAATAATTCAACAAACGGTTCTCTGCCCTAATGATTTCTTCCAACAACCAGTTCGCCAAACTGTTCAGAAAGTTAACAACCGGTTCTCCCGAAGTGGTGCGAACCGGCTGAATCCCACCACTGCTCAGGATACTGCAACCGTCATAAATGTGAGTCAGTTGCCAAGCATCCCAGTTTTGATCACGTGACCATGCGGATGCTCCAACGGTCATAAATGTGGAAACAGTCCTAAGTCACTTTTTTCAGCGCCAGTTTAACTTCGAACGGTCACTAAACAACGCTGTTGGAACTTGAGGACTACCTGTATGCTGTTGATCTGTCCCCGTCCACACACACACACAAACACAGCCAGCCGAGAGTTAAGAAAGTACTTGGCACGCACAGAGGTTGTTATCTCAAACTTGGCAGCAATATAATCACCATCTGCCAAGAGCTTTTACTGCAACAGATAACACAAAATTACATACGCATTGCAAATAGTCCAGCAAAACAATATTCCTTTCGGCAGCTTCAGACGTTGTTCAAGTGACTAGCCAAAGTTCGTTTTTGTTCGTCACGGAGTTTTACCAGCCACCACCCTCTCTTATATAGTCTCTGGGGTGTGGTCCAGTGACTCAGTTCTAATCCCTAGCACGCCTCCTTAACTGCTGCAACCGTTTATCACGCCTTCGTTGGCGTGCATCCAGGAATGACGGCTCTCCTTCTTCGCTCTCATCCGAGACACCTGGCTCCTGGCTAATCTCCTCTCCCTCGGCCGGCACCTGAGACAGTGCCAGAGGGGAGGGGCCTGGAGAGGGAGGCCTGGCTGACTCCTCTTCCTCATGTTCGGAGCTTTCTTCCTCTGATGAGATAGGCTCAGAGGGCGGGGCCACAACAGCTGTTTACCCTGACTATTTAAGAACCGTTTCGGGATGGTCCTATTCGTCTTGTTGTGAGGAGACTCAAATCTTTATCTCAGAAGCCGTAGAAGAACAGAGTCAATTGCATTGAAGTTCAGCTGTTCCATGTTGGGAATTTCTGTTCAAGAAAAACCGTGGGGAGTTTTCAGAGTCGGTTTAATGTCAGGGTTCAATGGTGAAATCCAAATTTTTTTTACTACCGGTTCTGTAAGTGTGGCTTGGTGGGCGTGGCATGGCATGGCTTGGTGGGCATGGCATAGTGGCCGTGGCAGGGGAAGGATACTGCAAAATCTCCACTCCCACCCCACTCTGGGGCCAGCCAGAGGTGGTATTTGCCGGTTCTCCGAACTACTTAAAATTTCCACTACCGGTTCTCCGAACTGTTCAAAAGTTCCACTACCGGTTCTCCAGAACCTGTCAGAACCTGCTGGGTTTCACCCCTGGTTCTAACTCATAAATTCATTTCAAGCAAGACTCCGAGGCAATTGAATTCCCCAAAGAATTCTTTTATTGGAAATATCATATTAGCACATACCTGGTGAAAACCGACTCTGAAAAACTCCCGCGGTTTTTACCTTCTTAAAAGCAAAAGGTTTTCTACTTCCTCAAAACAATCAGTCACATCAGTGGTGGGTTCCTCCTGGTTCGACCCGGTTCGGCCGAGCTGGTAGCGGTGACGATATGACATCACCGAACCGGTTCTCTTCGTTCAGGAGCTGGGCCCTCCTGCCCCCCCCACGTTATTCTTACCTTTTATTTGGCCCCGCCCCCAATCTATTCGCTGCCTCCCGAGTCCCAGCTGATCGACTAGAAGGAAAAAAAAACTGTTTAAACTCTTGCTGTGGGGCTTCAAAGGGCCGCCCTACAGCTGATCAGTGTTAAAAGGCATTGTGGTGGTAGACCGGTGCCTCCAAAAACAAATGAGTAGACCGGTGCCTCAAAAAACAAATGAGTAGACCGGTGCCTCCAAAAACAAATGAGTAGACCGGTATAGCTCTGCAAGCAGTTAGAAGCCTGGTAGACCAGTACCTCTGCTAAATCCTAAAGAATTGTCACATGACCATCAAGCCACACCCACAAAATAAGCCACACCCACAGAACCGGTAGTAAAAAAATTTAGAACCCACCCCTGGCCCAATCACCGTCCAGTCCGACAACCGGGTGGCATCACTCCATCTTCTTCCGAGCAAGTGTGAGAATGTCCTTGGTTCCCAAGAGAAAGTATTTTGTTTTGGCTACAAAAATCCCCTCTATCTCAAATCCCCTCTGTCTGTCCCTCAGCTCCAGTGTGGCAACACTGAAGTGGTCAAAAAATGGTTAATTTGTGCCAACACCCTGTATGCTTGTCACGTCCCTTTGTAGGTTTTCAAATACCGACATCCCTGTCTTCCAATATATGTTCTTTTATTGTTATTATTATGACTATTATTATTTTGCTGTTTTGCCTGTTTTGAAAGGGAAGGTTGGCCGACGGCAAGCGTGCGTTGTGTTTGAAAACTTGGCAGATGACACCATGAGGTCCTGATGAGCTTGTCCCATCCCTGCTGTTTTTAGGATGTTTGTTGTTTTAAAATGATTGGTTTGGGTGTTGTTTTTAATGAGATTTGTGGATGTTTTTTTTTTTTTAATGTCGCCACCCAGACTGGGTGCGATATAAAGTTGTGTAAGTGAATAAATAGCTTTGTCAGAGTAGAGATGAGAACAGAATTGACATCTCATCCGCTACAGGATGCTGTTGTTGTGTAACCATTCCTTGTGGACGTGTGTCTTCTAGTTTTCCCTGCTTCTTGTCTGCCACAGTCTTAACGCTTCCTATTTAGGAAACCTATTTGTCTTACAATTGTATGCAGTCTTTTTGTTAGATTTATTCCCTTCCTTTCTTCCGGCAGCCTACAGCAATCTCCATCTTTTCCTTCATTATTCTGTTCTTTTCACTACCAGTTTTTTTCTAATGTACCTTCCTGTTGCAGTTATCCCTAAAGTATACAATACAGAATACCATATTTCCCCCAAAATAAGACCCTGTCTTATATTTTTTTGAACCCCGAAATAAGCGTTTGGTCTTATTTTCGGGAAGGTCTTAATATTTTGGGGCGCGTGGAGCAAGAGGGGACTCCTCTTGCCGTGTTACCTGATTTTCAGCTCTGCGTTTAAATATTTTTGGGGCGGGCTTATTTTCGGGGGAAGGCTTATTTTAGCATGCACTCAAAAGCCCGATTGGGCTTATTATCAGGGGATGTCTTATTTTCGGGGAAACAGGGTAACAGAGTTAGAAGGGGCCTCAGAGGGCTTCTAGTCCAACCCCTTGCTCGAGCAGGAGCATCTTTTTCACCATTTCATAGCTGAGCAGTCTCTTTTTAAAACTCCTCAGTCAGGGGTGAAATCCAGCAGGTTCTGACAGGTTCTGGAGAACAGGTAGCGGAAATTTTGAGCAGTTTGGAGAACCGGCAAATACCACCTCTGGCTGGTCCCAGAGTGGGGAGGGAATGGAGATTTTGCAATATTCTTTCCCCAGGAGTGAGGAGGGAATGGGAATTTTGCAGTATCCTTCCCCTGCCACGCCCACCAAGCCACACCACTCCCACCAAGCCATGCCCACAGAACCGGTAGTAAAAAAATTTGGATTTTCCCACTGTCCTCAGCGATGGAGCATCTGCAACTTCCAAAGTTTGATTGACTGATTGTCTTCACTGTTAGGAAATTATTCGTTGGTTCTAGGTTGCTTCTCTCCTTCATTGGTTTCCATCCATTGCTTCTTCTCCTGCCTTCTGGTGCTTTTTGGAGAATAAGTTGACTCCCTCTTCACGTGAAATGTTAATACCACTTTATAATGTAAGGCCACGCTTGGAATACTGCATTCAGTTTTGGTCGCCACGATGTGAAAAAAGATGTGGAGACTCTAGAAAGAGTGCAGAGAAGAGCAAGGAAGATGATGAGGGGACTGAAGGCTAAAATGCCAACACAATTCAAAAGATTCACAATAAGATTAAAACATATGAGGGAACATATGAAACATATGGAGGCTAAAACATATGAAGAACGGTTGCAGGAACTGGGTATGTCTAGTTTAATGAAAAGAAGGACTGGGGGAGACATGAGAGCAGCCTTCCAATATCTCAGGGGCTGCCCCAAAGAAGAGGAAGTCAAGCTATTCTCCAAAGCACCTGAGGGCAGGACAAGAAGCAACGGGTGGAAACTAATCAAGGAGAGAAGCAACTTAGAACTATGGAGAAATTTCCCGAGAGTTAGAACAATTAATCAGTGGAACAATTTGCCTCCAGAAGTTGGACAAGCATTTGTCTGAAGCGGTGTAGGGTTTCCTGCCTAAGCAAGGGGTTGGACTAGAAGACCTCCAAGGTCCCTTCCAATTGTGTTATTCTATTCTGTTCTATTCTTCTTTGTGGCATCCCCTCAGATATTGGAAGACCGCTATCATGTCACCCCTAGTTCTTTTTTTTCATCAAACTAGACATACCCAGTTCCTGCAACCGTTCTTCATGTATTTTAGCCTCCAGTCCCCTAATCTTCTTTGTTGCTCTTCTCTGCACTCTTTCCGGAGTCTCTCAACCTCTTTTTTCTTTTTTTTTGTATTATGGGGATAACAAAACCAAAAGTGTTTTATTGCATGCTTGGATTCTTCTTTCCTCTGTTTCCCAGTCAACTGTTTTTACTGAACGGCATTTTCCAATTTTATAAAGCTGTCTTGAGTCATATGAGGAAAGGCGTCATAAATACAAGCACGGCAGAAATTATATTTCAGTGGCTTTTTTTCCCCCAGTCGGTGGCTGCATTTCCTTGAGCGATGGATGAGGATGAATCAAGGAGTGGGTGCGGGCAAGGTCACAGTTTTTGTTTTCTTTTTCATTCTTTTTCTCTTTTTGGAGTGATGCCGTGGACTAGAGGTGGAGCTCTCGCCTCACAATCAGGATCCTAGGTAGAGGCAGATCTTTCTCTCCCTGGGCACACTGAGAATATATCTGCTGAAAAAAACTCCGCATTGGTGACAGGAAGGGCATCCAGCCAGTAAACACTCTGTTAGCTCCATTCAGTTGCCAAGACTCCATCCCCTCAAGGGATTATGGAGTCGTTAAAAGAAGATGATGATTCTTTTTCTCTTTTTGACCCCTTTCTTTCGCACTCAACGGCAGAATGCAAGGAAGTGTTGTGGCCCGCCAGCAGCCAGTAGAGCTGGCAGCAGAATCGGACAGTGAGGAGGTTGGGGAGGAACAATGGGATAGTCCTGAGGGCTGGGGAAAGCTCGGATGAGGGCTCTGCATCGGAGGCAGAGAGGGAGCTAGTCAGCAGTGAGGCAGAGGAACAGCTGGAGCCTGTTCCCAGTGTGTGCATGCGCAGTTACCAGAAGACAAGAACAACTCAGAAAGCAGGGTCGACTTGAGAGTAAAGCCACACCTTGGAGATGATTGGCCCCTCCCATAGAAAACAAAAGGGGAGCGAACGGGGAGGGGGCTTTTGCAGGAAACTATTTGTTCAGTCGGTCATTTCAAGAGTGGAAAGTTCTGTTCGTGACTCTACAAGACTCTGTGCCGGGGTGAAATCCAGCAGATTCTAACAGGTTCTGGAGAACCGGTAATGGAAATTTTGAGTAGTTCGGAGAACCGGCAAATACCAGCTCTGGCTGGCCTCAGAGTGGGGTGGGAATGGAGATTTTGCAATAGCCTTCTCCTGGAGTGGGGTGGGAATGGAGATTTTGCAGTATCCTTCCCCTGCCACGCCCACCAAGCCACACCCACAGAACCGGTAGAGAAAATTTTGGGAGTTTTCACCCCTGCTCTGTGCCAAGTTTTGCCTTGTACTACGGTTGGAAACAAGTTACGTGGCAGCCTGCCAAGCGAGATAAGGTTTGTGTTGATAAATACTCCTTTGAAAAACTGCTTGGACAGGCCGTGCTGACTGTGAATGAAAGGGATTCACAGTCCTGTAAAGAAAAGAGGTTTTGCCGGAACCAAGACTCTGCTTCCTGCTTTTTAAGGGAGCCTAGGCCAGAACAGGAAGCAAGGCACCCCTCTTTTTATAACTGATCTCCTTTAATAATTGAGTTTCAGAATTTGATTTTTGTTTTAAATTAGGCTGATGTAATTACCACCGCAGGTTGCCTGCTCTCGTTACAGACCAGGCTAGCATAGGTTGCCCTGCCTAGGAGATACACTTTTGCCTTAATTAATGGAATTGAGCCTCTATCTGACATGGTGTGTTAAACTATACCATTAGACTTGCGATGATTACTTTGAACTGTTTTTAATGACCTCTGACTAGAGCAATAAAAGCGTGAAAAGGAGAGAACTGCTTAATTTGTATTCCTCAACTCAAGGGTCTTATGAGGTGGAAAGCAAAGTGAATTAGCAATATATATTAGCCTTGTTTCAATAAAAGACGGCAGGTTGTTATTTTAAGTCTCTTATCTGCCTATAAGGTGATCTGAGCTGGTCCTAATTTTCTTCCTTATATTTTTTCTTTTCTCTTCCCCAGCCCATTTTTACATTTCTATTTTCTAAGGCCTCAGTACTACTTTGGGAATTGGTGGTGGTGGTGGTGGGAGGAAATCAATTATTAGGGAGACCTACTTTTCTCTCTGATTTTTAGATAAATAGATAGATAGATAGATGATAGATAGATGGATAGATAGATAGATAGATAGATAGATGATAGATAGATAGAGAAATAGAGAAATAGATAGATAGACAGACAGACAGACAGACAGACAGACAGAATTCTTTATTGGCCAAGTGTGATTGGACACACAAGGAATTTGTCTTTGGTGCATATGCTCTCAGTATACATAAAAAAACAAGATACATTTGTCAAGAATCATAAGGTACAACACTTAATGATAGTCATAGGGTACAAATAAGCAATCAAAGCATACTAGGAAACAATCAATATAAATTGTTAAGGATACAAGCAACAAAGTTACAGTCATACAGACATAAGTGGGAGGAGATGGGTGATGGGAACAATGAGAAGATTAATAGTAATAGTAATGCAGACTTAGTGAATAGTTTGACAGTGTTGAGGGAATTAGTTGTTTAGCAGAGTGATGGCGTTCGGGGGAAAAAACTGTCCTTGTGTCTAGTTGTTCTGGTGTGCAGTGCTCTATAGCGTCGTTTTGAGGGTAGGAGTTGAAACAATTTATGTCCAGGGTGTGAGGGGTCTGTAGATATTTTCACAGCCCTCTTTTTGACTCGTGCAGTATACAGGTCCTCCATGGAAGGCAGGTTGGTAGCCATTGTTTTTTCTGCAGTTCTAATTCTCCTCCGAAGGCTGTGTCTGTCTTGTTGGGTTGCAGAACCAAACCAGGCCATGTCATAGAGAAGAATGGGTCAAGCTCTTCTCCAAAGCATCCGAGGGCAGGATAAGAAGTAAAGGATGGAAGCTAATCAAGAAGAAAACCAACCTAGATCTAAGGAGGAATTTCCTGATACTAAAAACAATTAATCAGTAGAATGACTTAGCTCCAGAAGTTATGGGTCCTCCATCACTGGAGGTTTCTAAGAAGATATTGAGCATTCATTTGCCTGGAACGGTATAGGGTCTCCTGCTTGAGCAGAGGGTTGGACTAGAAGACCTTCAAAGACCCTTCCAACATGGAGGATCTCTTGTATAGTGTACATTCTCCTCAGCGGGACCCTAGGTTTCTGTCCCAAATGGCTTTTTGTTGCTAAAATCTCTGCTAAGTCTGCAACAGATTGCATTTACACATTACGCTAAACCATGGTTTGCTTAGTACTTGAGGGACTGTCACAAAAAAGAGGGGATTGACTTATTCTCTAGGGCAGGGCTGTCAAACATAGGTTGTGTATGTCACACGCTGGCCATGCCCACACCCGGTTTAGAGAAGGGTGGAAAAGCCCCGTGATGTTACCGTGATGACGTGAGTTTGACACCTCTGCTCTAGGGCATCAAAGGGCAGACGAGAAGTAATGGGTGGAAGCTTGTCAAAGAGAGATACAACCTCTAGAAATAAGGAGAGATTTTCTGGCAGCGAGAGCAATTAATCCATGGAACAGCTTGCCTTCAGAAGTTCTGGGTGCGCCATCACTGGAGATGTTTAAAAAAATAGACCAGACAACCATTTGACTGGGATAGTTTAGGGTCTCCTGCCTTAAGCAGGGGGTTGGACTAGAAGACCGCCAAGGTCCCCGCCCAAATCTGTGATTCTATGTTCTCTTTTGAGTTGGGGGAAATGAAATATCACCGCAAAGGAAACTTGCTTTTCTCGGAAAGAACCACCCAAGATAATCCTTCTCCCACGTGTTGAGATCAACTTATTTCTCCGTCTCTGTTTTAAATCTGAGAAGGTCAGAACTGGGGACCTCTGGGATCTCCCCAGGGAGCAAATCCTCCAGCTGCCTTGCTCGGCTGTCCTTTTTTTCCCTTTCCCATTGTCTCCGCGCTGCCATCTAAATATGAGATGCTGGGCAATGAAGCTTTTTGCCTTCAATTTCATGAATCAGTTTATCTCTAATGAGTAGAAAACAGCACATTAGCCATTTGTGCCTGCCCGGCACACACACACACACACACTCCGATACATTGATAGGGTTGCCAGCTCATTAAGTCAAAATATGGCACCTTCCAAAGAACAGGGATCCATTCTTCCTTAACGAACTGTTCCACGCCAGCAGGATTTCGGAGGACCGGGAGAATTGTCATCTTTCTACCTCGAGCCATTATTTTCCTTCTGACTGTCCTTTCAGAAAGATTCTCAGCCGTCTCTCTCTCTCTCTCTTCTTATATATTTCCCTTCTTGGCAAAGGGGGGAAGAAAAAAAAGAAGGAAAACTGGCTGGAGAGAAGAACTACCCGTAAAGACTATTCAATGGCAGTTCTGCCACGGGGCAAATAGCAGGATTATTAGCTGGTCCATGGTGCTAAATCACATCCTTTTTTTTTTTTTTGACCTGGTATGTAAAACCAGTAATTGGGATTTATAAATTGGATTTACCGCTTAGCACCATGATGGCGAACCCATGGCACAGATGCCCAAAGTGGCACGCGAAGTCATGTCGCCCGGCATACACAGCCTTGCCTGTTTGTCTTCCGGGTTTCTGGTGTGCATGTACATGTGACAATTAGCTGTCCTTCGTGTGTGCGGCAATGCCGAAAACCTGTGCGCACATGTCCACCGGCCAGCTGATTGTCGGGTGTGTATATGTGTCAGAACTCAGAAGTTCGCCTTTTCCGGAGCGTGATCCCTTAGCTTGTGTGGCAGTGCCGAAAACTGGCCTGCGCATATGCGCCATCTAGCTCGGGCACTCATGTGTGCTAGAAAACCCAGCAGTTCAGCTTTTCCAGAGTGCAGCCCTGACAAGGCCGCGCACGCACGATGTTTTCGTGTGACCTTTTCAGCACTCGGTGCCGAAAAGTTTCACCATCACTGGCTTAACATGTTGACCATAGGCAGGCAACGGTGGCTTAGCCCGGGTGTCAGCAACCTGCAGCTCCGGAGCCACATGTGGCTCTTGGGTCCTCTGCTGTGGCTCCCTGTTGGGTGATCCCACCACTGGCTGGGCCCACCCCTCACCTTCCCCCCCCCAGTCACTCTTCACCTGGCCTGAGAAGGTAAGGGTGATGGCGGGAGATGGAGAAGCAGCCAGGGCACAGACAGAGAGATACAGAGAGAGGGGGAGACAGAGAGAGATGTCAAAAGGGTTTTGTGGTCTCCAATGTTTTTTAACAACCGGTTCTCTGCCCTAATGACCAGCTGGGTAGGCGTGGCTAGGGGTGTGTGTCATGTGACTGGTGGAAGTGAGTGACATCGAGTTGGCCACGCCCACCCAGGTTTTGTGGCTCCCGCTGTTTTCTTTTCTGTGGGAAATGGGTCCCAATGGCTCTTTGAGTGGTTTTTTTATTTATTTATTTAAAAACAAACTTTATTGAATTTAAAAATATTAACAAACAAAAACGAAAAGAGAGAATATACAGATTTTCTCTCTCTTAAAATTTACATTTTTCAATCCATAATTACACTAACAAACTAAGTACATATGATTATATAAACGCATATATACAAATCTACAAACAGGGACTTATTTACCTTTTCTATCTATCTGACGATGCTCTTTGAACGTTGAAGGATGCAGGCTCCTGACTTAGCCAATCTTACTTAATGAAAGAACCCAGTTGTTGCTTTCATGGGCTGTGAAACCCACCAAATGTTTTTTTTCTTATCTTCTTATGCTATCAAACTTGGGTTTTTGTTTAGTTATTTATTCAATTTAACATGCTGCTCAACTAGTTGGCGGCTCTAGGCAGGTTATAAGCATTAGGGGGAAAAAATACCCCCATAAAAACCTAAAACATCAAAGCAATCATTAGTAACATTAAATTAGCTTAAAATTAACAAAGATGGAGGGAGGAAAGAGATTCTGCAAGGCACACACCAGAGGTGGGAGAGGTGGGGTGTCGAGTCCTACCGGAGCTCGCCAATGATGGTGGGTGGGTGGGGGTCTGGGAAGCCAAGACGCGGAGACAGACAGCGGCACACAAGCCCACGCGGTTCCTGGCCGGCAGCATTTGATGCTGGTGAAGGTTGATGACGTCAGGATTGCCGGACTCGCTGTCACCAAACTGCCGCTCACAGCTGATTGGACTGGGGGGGGGGGGTCTATTGATTGTTATGAAGTGCCGGATGCTTGTTTAAGGGCTGATTTTGTGTTAAATAGCGCTGTGCTGCAGTTGCGCACAGCGCTGACTTTGAACCAAACAACCGACTTGTACTTTGCTTTTGACCGCGAACCTGCAAAACACCCGAAGTAAACTTTGAATCTCTGTTCTGTTTATGGTGATTTAGTACGGTCGCGGTTCAGGACGAACGACAAGCCGAGATGGGGTCTTACATTAATCCAGTATCCACCTCTTAGATTCAGGGGTGTCAAATTCAATTTCATTGAGGGCCACTTCAGGGGGGTGTTTAACCTCTGGGGGCCCGAGGGGGCATGGCCAGGGGGTGTGGCCAGCTCAGTGTCACTCATGTCGGGGGAGCCTGTGACGGTCCAAGCGCCCTGCCAGCAAAAACAGACTCCCGAAATCTTGGGCCTTGAGTTTGACACCACCATCTTAGATAATTTACTAAATGAATAAACTTCGTCTTGTTACCTCCATCAGCTCTCCGGAATTTAAATTTCAGATTTCCTCCCTTTAAAAAAACCCAGCGTAGCCAAGCCTGCGAGTTTAATCCCCGGGTCCACATCTGCTACAACATCTGGCTAGTTATCACCACCGTGTAGAAGGGAACAACAGGCGGGCATCCATGCACTCCCATTTCTCTTAGACGAGAGACAATGCCCAGGAGGACATATTGCCATTAAATCTGCATATTGCCTTTTCCCTGTGCAACTAATAAATACCGAGGCCTTGTTCGCCGTGAGCATAAAGAACGATTTGTCTTTTTCTTTTTTTGATGTTAAAAGAATAATTTGTAGCATGGTTCGGTGGACATCATTGGATTGCGGTCCTTCACTTCTAGAGATCGCAGAGAGAAAATAAATATTTCAATGTGTAGAGCATAGGAAGGGAGATGGGGAACAAAAGCAGACAACCCATCTGTACAAACTCATAAAAAAGGAATGCAGAATGCAGAATAACAAGAGTGGGAAGGGAGCTTGGAGGTCTTGTAGTCCACTTCGGACAAATGGTTGGAGCATTCACAACTTCTGGAGGCAAGTTGTTCCACTGATTAATTGTTCTCGCTGTCAGGAAATTCCTCCTTAGTTCTAGGTTGCTTCTCTCCTTGATGAGTTTCCACCCATCGCTTCTTGTCCTGCCCTCAGGTGCTTTGGAGAATAGCTTGACTCCCTCTTCTTTGGGGCAGCCCCTGAGATATTGGAAGATGCTATCATGTCTCCCCTAGTCCTTCTTTTCATTAAACTAGACAATCCCAGTTCCTGCAACCATTCTTCATATGTTTTAGCCTCCAGTCCCTCCAGTCCCTTCATCCTCTTTGTTGCTCTTTTCTACACACTTTCTAGGGTCCCAATATCTTTTTTTACATCGTGGCAACCAAAACTGAATGCATATTCCAAGTGGGGCTTTACCAAGGCACTCTTTGATAAGCTTCTATCCATTACGTCTTGTCCTGCCTTCAGGTGCTTTGTAGAATAGATCCATCCCCTCTTCTCTGTGGCAATCTCTCAAATATTGGAAGGCGGCTGTCATTTCACCCCTAATCTTTCTCTTTGTTGGACTAGACCAGGGGGGGTCTGCAACCTTAAACACTCAAAGAGCCATTTGGACCCATTTCCCACAGAAAAGAAAACACCGGGAGCCACAAAATCTGGGTGGGTGTGGCCAACTCGAGGTCACTCACTTACACCAGTCACATGATCCCCCTAGCCAAGCCTACCCAGCTAGTCATTAGGACAGAGAATCAGTTTTTAAAAAACACAGGGAATCACAAAACCCTTTTGATCTCTCTCTCTCTCCCTCCCTCCCTCCCTCCCCCCCACTCTCCCCTCCCTCTCTATATCTCTTTATGTCTGTCTCTCTCCCACTCTCTCTGTATCTCTCTGTCTCTGCCCTGGCCGCTTCTCCATCTACCGCCGTTGCCCTTACCTTCTCAGACCAGGCAAGAAGTGACTGGGAGGGGAGGGAGAGGGGCAGGACCAGCCAATGAGGGATCACTTGACATGGAGCCACAGCAGAGGGCTCAAAGAGCCACATGTGGCTCCAGAGCCGCAGGTTGCTGACACTTGGACTAGACATACCCACTCCTGCAACTGTTCATTGTATGGTTTAACCTCCAGCCTCCTAATCAACTTCGTTGCTCTTCTCTGCACTCTTTCTAGAGTCTTTACATCTTTTTTTTTTTTTTTTTGTATCATAGGGACCAAAACTGGATGCAGAATAATATTCAAAATAATAGCCAAGCTAGTTTCTGAGAAGAACTGAATTTTAACCAAAATTTCTTGTCAAAGAATACTTTAATTGGGACCAGGTCAAATGTCTCAAAGGGAATTAAAAGAATTTGGGGTCTTTCCTGCTCTTCATCAGATGAGATATTAGTCTGCTGCGCCTGGTGGCGCAGCAGACTAATAGCCTGTTATTAACATTCAGCTGCCTGCAATTACTGCAAGTTCGAATCTCTCCAAGGCTCAAAGTTGACTCAGCCTTCCATCCTTTCTAAGGTAGGTAAATTGAGGACCCAGTTTGTGGGGGCAATAAGCTGACTTTGTATAAATATACAAAAGGATGAAGGCTATTGCTTAATGCATTGTAAGCCGCCCTGAGTCTCCGGAGAAGAGCGGCATATAAATCAAATTTAAAAAAAAAAAAGTATCAGAGATTATGAAGGGAGGGGAGATTGGATAGGAAGCAAAACTATTTCAAAATTAAGCCAAGTGCTGTGTCACTTCAAAGACACCGATTTAAGCCCGGAGGCATTTGTTAGTGGCATCATTGGACTCCAATTATTGTTAATATTCACAGTCAAAGAATGATGACACACACAGAGACACAAACACACACCCACTTCTGAAAACACAAAAGTTGCCATTTCCTGGTCTTTCTTCCATCACAATGCAGCTAATTTATTTATTTATTAGTCCAATTTATATGCCGCCCTTCTCCGTAGACTCAGGGCGACTTACAATGCATTATAGCAATAGCCTGCATACTTTTTATGTATATACCTGCTTATTAGGGCTTTCGGCCCCCGCCCAAGCGGTGTTGTTCTATACAAAGTTGGCTTATTTGCCCCCACAATCCGGGTCCTCAATTTACCTACCTCGAAAGGATGGAAGGCTGAGTCAACCTTGAGCCTGGTGAGATTCGAACTTGCACTAATTGCAGCAGCTGGCAGCTAAGTGCTAGCACTTAACAGCACTTTAGTCTGCTGCACCACCGAGGCTCTTATCCGGATTAGATCAAGGGTCTAATCCGTTAAGACCACCAATGCTGGTTTGTTCCTAATTTCGTGAAATTTCCTAAAGTTCCTAATGTCCTCATTACAATCATGGTTTCCATCCCTTGTCATTTTCTCCAGTGTCAGGTTTTGCTTTCCAAGTCACCCCGGCAAGATTTGAGGAGAGCCTTCGTCAACTTTTCCCCCCCTTCTCTCTATAGTGGCATGCAGACGTAGGTAATTTCACCGCGTGCCAGAGACAAGGAACCAGTAATGGGGGGCGGGAGAGGGGGGATGAATTGGTGAGGAGATCTGTAGACGGAGCCCGCTGAGATGAAAATGATTGAAACTTTGAAATACGAAGCTCTATGGAAACGGAGCAGAGGAATATTCGTTTCCAGTATAGAACACACCTATTCACCGCCCTGCACAAATATAAAAATATCAGAATCCTCATAAAGATTGGCTTGATTTTTCATATGACTAACTCACCCTGTTTTCAAGGGTTAACACAGCTGTAAGCACACCTCTCTGCATTTCTGGTAACTAGGATATTAATTCCCACTTTTAAAAAAATGGAAATTCTGGGTTGCTACATGCAGAAAAGGGGACACGGTGGCTCAGCGGCTAAGACGCTGAGCTTATCGATCGAAAGGTTGGCAGTTCAGCGGTTCAAATCCCTAGTGCCGCGTCACGGGGTCAGCTCCCGTGACTTGTCCCAGCTTCTGCCAACCTAGCAATTCGAAAGCAGGTAAAAAATGCAAGTAGAAAAACAGGGACCACCTTTGGTGGGAAGGTAACAGCGTTCCGTGCACCTTTGGCGTTGAGTCATGCCGGCCACAGGACCACGGAGACGTCTTCGGATAGCGCTGGCTCTTCGGCTTTGAAACGGAGATGAGCACCGCCCCCTAGAGTCAGGAACGACTAGCACATAGGTGCGAGGGGAACCTTTACCTTTACCTTTACAAGTTCTCTCTAGTGCTGGAAGTGCTGTTGCAATTCATCTGAGATGACTGTGTATGTGTGGAAAACTTATTAGATCCCCTCTGTCGGTCACTGTCTTCTCCTCTGTAATTAAACATTTCAGGTGAGCTGAAGTGCGGCTCTGGGAGAACAAACTAGGATAGAAGTTAATCAAGCATGTCCAGCTGCTAATTGCAGAAGGGGTGGGTGGGCTTAGAAGCCTATTCTTTCGGTTCTGTAGACCTAGGTGGTCTTGTTGGATTACCACCACTTCTGGTTGGACTATCGTGATTTATAATTAAAGTGACTCGAGCTTGCAGAAACACAAGGGGAGAATTCCCCAGAGACTGTGCAGTTTATTAACTTGAATTAATCAAGGGAAGAGAGAACAAATGCTAAAGAATTTCTCCACTCTTCAGTGCTCAAGTAAGGGCTCCTTTCCCAGCGTACTGAGAGGAGAGGGAGCTTGGAAGGGACTCAGAAGTTGCTCAGTGGAAGGATGAAGGTTAATTTATTCTAATAGGTCTTAATGATTTTCAGGAGGCAGCCACTGAATCCCGCCTTCTAATCCCATTAGTGTTTCAGGATAATGATTAGCACATTAAAAAGGAAAAGGTTTTTTTCCCTCTCTCTCTCTCTCCAGTGGAATTAGATGCAGGTGCTGACATTTAACCTGCTTGGAGGTGGTTCGCCCTATTCTTAAGCGCGGAGAACAATGGCAAGTTTAGCCTTTAAGCCCAACTTACAAGTCTGCGTTGCATGCTTCTATGGGAAATGCTAAATGAAGGATAACGGTCGGAAGGAACCTGTTGGGAAACGGTCAGCTCGGCTGGAAGGAGGGGTCAAGCAGGAAAGTAGCTTGGAATCCTTATGCAGCTGCAAGCAGCATAAGTGTTAAGGTGTTGAGATGGTATTTAAGGTAAACGTGTAGACATTAAATACTGTAATCAGTGGTGGGTTTCAAATTTTTTTTTCTACCGGTTCTGTGGGTGTGGCATGGCTTGGTGGGCGTGGCTTGGTGGGCATGGCAGGGGAAGGATACTGTAAAATCTCCATTCCCTCCCCACTCCAGGGGAAGGTTACTGCAAAATCCCCATTTCCTCCCGATCAGCTGGGACTTGGGAGGCAGAGAATAGATGGGGGCAGGGCCAGTCAGAATTTTTACTACCGGTTCTCTGAACTATTCAAAATTTCCGCTACCGGTTCACTAGAACTGGTCAGAACCTGCTGAAACCCACCTCTAGCTGTAATGTTAAAGAAGCTGTAAAGGAAAAGCTGGTCAGATTACAACGTTTTTCTAGCAATTGTAATAAAGCCGATATGTTAAGAAAGCCTATATCTGTGGAAAAGTATAAGGACTATGTTAAAGCATTCGGATTATCAGCTGTTCAGCTTTAAATGGGAGGAGTGTTAAGGTATTGAGATTTAAGAGCTGACCAGCTGTAAAGAGGTTTACCACTTTAAGAGGTGTTTATACAACGCAGCCAGGAGAGGGTGTGTTCTCTCTCCTTGTGTCCAGTTTCCATTGCTGAGTTCTCCGTGTAGAGTTAAGAAGAAGATTGATTGCTTGACAGGTATTTGCTACCACGTATATTTCTGTGTATGTCTTGTATATAAACCACTGTTAAACATCTAAGGCTCTGCGTGCTGTCTTTTGCTCCTGTGTTGTCTCCTAATAATAAGGTAGAGATAAAGGTTCCCCTCGCACATATGTGCTAGTCGTTCGTGACTCTAGGGAGCGGTGCTCATCTCCGTTTCAAAGCCGAAGAGCCAGCGCTGTCCGAAGACGTCTCCCTGGTCATGTGGCCGATATGACTAAAGGCCAAAGGTGCACAGAGCGCTGTTACCTTCCCACCAAAGATGGTCCCTATTTTTCTACTTGCATTTTTTTATGTGCTTTCAAACTGCTAGGTTGGCAGAAGCTGGGACAAGTCACGGGAGCTCATCCTGTTACCCGGCACTAGGGATTTCAACATCTGAACCGCCGACCTTTTGATCGACAAGCTCAGTGTCTTAGCCACTGAGCCACCCCATCCCTCTCCTAATAGTAGTTTCCTAATAATAGTCACGCTGTAAACGCTCTGAAAATAAGCTTGACCTCCCCCCAAGCTCCAAGGTTTTATTCGGTCGGTCCCAGGGGAAGGCAATAATCGATTGAGATTCTTGTAACATAGGCAGTAGACAACAAAGTTGCTTACTCTAGCTAGTTACAAGTGGCTCTGGTTGCTTGTGCCTGATAGAAGCCAAGATTCAAAGAGGGATCCAAACAATGATCCAAAGCTGGTTACTGGAACCAGAGATGGCTCTACCACCATTGCTCTTTTAATCCAAGAGATAATACTGGCTCACACAGACCCCCACCCCCCACAGACACTTCACTATCCATAAAAAATGACAGTATGATTGTAAGCTGCCCCAGAGCTACCTCGTGGTAAAATGGGCAGCCGATCCATGTTATTTTAAAAAAACATAAATAGAAATTTAAATAAGAATTTAAATTTATTTTTATTTTAAATTTCTAATTTTATTAGAACACATATTGGTCATTTACACAACATACAACATATAACTAATTTATCATATTTAAGCATTGTTTCATAGTGGTCTTCCAGTTGTTACTTTATTCTTCTTCCCCTTTTTCTTAATCTGTTACTCCATCTTCTTCCCCTCCTTTTCCTTCCCCCCCTTTTTTTCCCCTTTCCCCAATAGAGAACTATATATTTTAGTTATATCTTTACTATTATACATTTCTACATTCATATTATATACGTTTTTATTCCACTCCGCACGTATGATACACATCTATTTTGTACTTCTGTTTTTCTCTCCTTATAGTTATTGTTCTTTATTGTTAGTCTTGAGCCAATTATACCATTTATTCCATATTCTGTAATATTCTGTCTCTTCTTTTTCCTTCATTTCTTTTGTTAATTTAAATTCTTAAGAAAACAAAACAAAACAAAACAAAAGAATTTAAATTTAAATAGAAATAAAATAAGTTGCCGAGGTGCAGAAAGTCTTCCCAAATACTCAGCTGATGGACTTCTGGTGCAGGTTTTGATCGGATTTGATGTGCGTCCGTCTGCGTTATCTACTCAGTTTCTTCATCCGATGTTTTGATCGATGGAAACATTGACGGTTTCATTAGGCTGTCACAAATCAAAGGCCTTTCATTTACTTCTAAATGGCCCAGTGCTCGTACTCTGGAGCAATGCAAGCCAGAACCTTCCAATTAGCATTTCCGTTTCTGCTTTAGACGCTGATTGGTGATGGGTTACTAAGTGCCCATGAAATGCTTAAGAAGACCCAAAGGAAGTCATAAGGCTCCTCTTTTTTTTTTTATTATTATTATTATTACCGGCGCTTCCTCTCAAGTCTGTTTTCCAGATTACTGTTCTGTTGATGATTATGGGCTGGGGAATTCTTGAAGGACCAGAGAAACTTTTCGAGGAGAGAAAGTAATGTTGCAGATCTTGACCTTATGAGCTACAGCTGGAATACAGTCAGCGCAATTTATGGCCGGGTACCATTTGGCTTGGCTTCCGCTAAGCAATCGCAAAGTGTCTCATCAAATGCTTTTCAGATGTTTGGGGGGCGGGGGGAGGGGTTGTTCAATTTTGGCTAATCCAAAGAAACCAGGGAATAGTAGTAATTCAGGAACCTGGCTGGTTTGAGTTAAACAGAGTCGACATTCCCTTCATAGTTTTATTCCATATAGCATCAACTGTGTGAACTCTCAACTTTCCTCTTTCCATTATGTACTCAAAGTGGACAGTGATTTATATATATATCTATATATCTATATATCTATTAAATATATTTATTTTTATATATATTTATATCTATCTATCTATCTATCTATCTATCTATCTATCTATCTATCTATTTATCTATCTATCTATCTATCCATCCATCCATCCATCCATTTATGTCATCTATCTGTCCGTCCATCCATCCATCCACCCACCCATCCATCCATCTATCCATCCATCCATCTATTTATGTCATCTATCTATCTATCTATCTATCTATCTATCTATCTATCTATCTATCTATCTATCTATCTATCTATCTATCTATCTATCCATCCATCCATCCATCCATCCATCCATCCATTTATGTCATCTGTCTGTCTGTCTGTCTCTGTCTGTCTGTCTGTCTGTCTGTCTGTCTATCTATCTATCTATCTTTCGGACCAATGGTGAAATCCAAATTTTTTTACTACGAGTTCTGTGAGTGTGGCTCGGTGGGCGTGGTGTGGCTTGGTGGGTGTGGCAGGAGAAGGATACTGCAAAATCCCCATTCCCTCCCCACTCCTGGGGGAAGAATATTGGAAAAACTCCATTCCCACCCCACTCTGGGACCAGCGAGATGTGGTATTTGCCAGTTCTCCAAACTACTCAAAATTTCCGCTACCGGTTCGCCAGAATCTGTCAGAACCTGCTGGGTTTCATCCCTGGACTGGAGGCTAAAACATATGAAGAACAGTTGCAAGAACTAGGTGTGTCTAGTTTAATGAAAAAAAGGACCAGGGGAGACATGATAGCAATCTTCCAATATCTCAGGGGCTGCCCCAAAGAAGAGGGAGTCAAGCTATTCTTCAAAGCACCTAAGGGTAGAACAAGAATCAATGGGTGGAAACTAATCAAGGAGAGAAGCAATTTAGAACTAAGGAGGAATTTCCTGACAATGAGAACAATTAATCAGTGGAACAACTTGCCTCCAGAAGTTGTGAATGCTCCAACACTGGAGGTTTTTAAGAAGATGTTGGACAACCATTTGTCTGAAGTGGTGTAGGGTTTCCTGCCTAAGCAGGGAGTTGGACTAGAAGACCTCCAAGGTCTCTTTTCAACTCTGTCTATTCTAATCTATTCTATTCTATTCTATTCTATTCTATTCTATTCTATTCTATTCTATTCTATTCTATTCTATTCTATTCTATTCTATTCTATTCTATTCTAGACATTCCCACATAGTTTTGTGCACCTTTGGGACTCTGATTTAAGTGTTAAATCCAAATCAAATAATTTGAGATACAGAAAGTTGTGAGACGTGGAGAACCAAAGCTGGTATAAATTGAAAGTCCAAACTGTTTTAAATGTATCCTTAAAAAAAAAAAAGGGATGAAAAGGAAATGAAAAAAGAACAAATCACAAAAGCTCCTTTCTTAAGTGAACCCCCCCTCCCCGAAAATAGGTATGTAAATGTGCTTCCTAGAACTTAATAAACTTCCTTTCCTTGAACAGAAAAAAAAATAAAAATAAAATAAAAATCAAGTACCCCTTCCCAAATAATGAAAAAGGTTGAGCTTTGAATGCGAGGCCTCCTGTGAAGTTTGGAGGTAGGAAGAAAGGCTTTATAGAGCCTGCCGTAATCCGAGGTTTTATCAACCTCAATTGGCTGGGGTCCCGGAACTCTAAGCCAAACTCTAAAGACCCCCACCTTAGGACTTAATACAACGTCCCCTTGCATTATGCTGCAAATCACCTCCGCGCGGCTTTATCTGGACTAATCGGTTAAATGGGCAAGGAATTTTGAACAAACTCTTGCTTTCTTCCTGAGCTTAGGAAAAAACCAGATAGGCGCAGCCCTTTTCCCCCCATTTCATAGGTGGAGGTAATTAACGTTAATTACTGTAAAGGAGTTTTATCGAAAGGAAGAAAAAAAAAAAAAAGAACAGTTTGGGGAGGGGGATGAGGTGCATCTGTTAGGTCCCCTGATGGGGCCGTACCTTCTTTTCCCCCTCGAAAAAAGTCAAGGCGTGATTCTGAATTTAGACGAGCGTTTAAGATCTCCATGGTGACCCCAGTGTCGATCTTCACGGACTGCCCATTAGCTTGCTCTGGAGCACTGCAGGCAACAAGGGGTTGGTGGAGCCACCTGAAGCTCAGCTCGGCGTGGAGGTTCCAGGTGGGGAGAAGGTGGGCGGGGCGGGAGAGAACTTAGTTGTTGTTTTAAACGTTCAGTTTCTTTTTAGCCAAGCTGGTGTGTGCGTGTACTCTGACGCCAGGCCTTTTCAGACTGGGAAAGGAGGTCTTCGCATTGGCTGAGTCCGCCAACACATGCAAACCCCAGGTTACCAAAAGACATTGTGATTTAGTGTGGTGTATGAACTCAGTTATCTTCATGCGTAGTTGGTTTGTTCATTTGTATCCCATCTTTATTGTTTTTATAAGTGATTCAAAGCAGTGAACGTATCCAACCCACCTTCCTCCTCCTATTTTCCCCACAACAGCCACTCTGTGAAGTGAGTTGGGTTAGGGTTAAAACTTGTTAGTTGCGAAGTCGTGTCCGGCCCATCGCGACCCCATGGACAACATTCCTCCATGCCTTCCTGTCCTCTACCATCCTCTGGAGTGCATTCAAGCTCACGCCGACGGCTTCAGTGACTCCATCCAGCCACCTCGTTCTCTGCTGTCCCCTTCTTCTTTTGCCCTCAATCTTTCCCAGCATTAGGCTCTTCTCCAGGGAGTCCTTCCTTCTCATTAGGTGGCCAAAGGATTTGAGTTTCTTCTTCAGGATCTGCCCTTCTAAAGGGTTGATCTCCTCTAGGACTGACCGGTTGGATCGCCTTGCAGTCCAAGGGACTCTCAGGAGTCTTCTCCGGGTTAGAATTTACCATCTACTAGTGATTGGCCCAAAGTCAACCAGATGGCATTTATGCCTAAGGTGGGAATAGAACTTGCTGTCTCCAAGAGATTGGCTCAAAGTCACCCAGCTGGCTTTCATGCCTAAGGCAGGCCTAGAACTCACAGTCTCCTGGAGATTGGCTCAAAGTCGCCCAGTTGGCTTTCATGCCTAAAGTGAGTCTAGAACTCTAGAATATGGCTGGCTGGAGAATTCTGGGACTTTAATTTGCCAAAGTTGGATAGCCTGTAATAGACAGAATCTTGCCAGACTAAAGCTATAATAACCACCTAACCTAACATATAGACACTGGGAAATTCTAGGGAGTTAGTCACCCGGAACCTTTTTCCTCCCCCACATCATTCAATCTTCTTCTCTCAGCCCCTCTCTGGAATGTGCTGCCTTCCCCCGCCCCCAGGAAACGGCTGTGCCCCCCCCCCCAAACTCCTTCTTCAGCTGCACATTTCATCACACTTGCCAGTGTGTTAAGAAGTTATACTTCGTGCTAGGGAAAAGAGAATAATAAATCAGTGAAATTTCCACCTTGGAAATTCAGCTGCGGAGGGTGGGGGGCTGGGGGGGAGGGGGGAATGCCTTTGTGGGGGATGGGGGGACCATTAGCAAATGCATTACTAATGAACCCGGATGCCTTTGATACAAAGAATTTCCTTTTCTCAGGCAACACAAAGCAATTTCTTCCCTTTCAGTCTTGTCCCTCGTAAGAACAAGGGAAAAACGGTGCTGAATACTGCATCCTTCTTCCTGAACCCCTTGACTCTCATATTTGGGGTTTCTTTTCTTTCAAAAGATCATCAAAAAGGGCTCTTTTTTTTTTCAAATCTCCTCTTTCCACCTTGACGATTTTTACGTTCTTCCTGTTAAAAGAAAACCACGAAAACCAACTAGGCAGCGATCTTTCCTATTCCTTTCTATAAACAACGTGATTCATATTTTTTCATTTCCTTCACGAACAAAACATAGATGGGAAGCTTTGATACATTTGAGAATATAGCAAGGTTGGCCACCCGCACCCCAAAATCTCATATATATTTTTTGGCAGTTAGGCAATTTTTCTCTAGATGGCCAGAAGGAATGGCCGACACCCCCAATCTACCAAATATTGGAAGGAAATGGGGAAAACTCCCCATTCTTGGGTTCACTTAGATCCGTGATGGTGAACCTATGGCATGCGTGCCGGAAATGGCATGCAAAGCCATCTCTCCAGGGTACCCGTTTCTCTTCCGGTTTCTGCTTCACTCATGTGCACCAGCTAGCTGGTCTTTGCGTGTGCGCACGCCAGAAACCGGAAGATCAGGTGACTGGCACGCATGCACTTGCCGGAAACAGGAAGCACAGCTTCCTGGTGCGTGCATGCATGCCCAGGAACTGCTCTTTTGGTTTCTGGTTCTCCCCGGCGCATGCGCACTACCATTTCAGCACTCGGTGCTGAAAAGGTTCGCCAACACTGACTTAGACCAAGGTTTCTCAACCTTGGCAACTTTAAGGATATGTGGACCATAACTCCCATAATTCCCCAGGCTGCAGGTGTGGACTTCAACTCCCAGAATTGAATTGCAAAATTCTGGGAGTTGGAAGTCCACATGTCTTAAAATTGCTAGAGCTGAGAAACACAGCTTTGGGCCCTTCTCAAGAAACTCCATCCAAGAAACTAGAACCTTCCTCAACTGACATTATGCCAGAATTTTTTTTTTGCAAGATCCAGAATAAAAAAAATCTCTTTGCGACCTTCTCTTCTTCCCTTTAGGTAATTTTTTTTTCTTTCTTTCTTTTTTTTTAAAAACCTACAGTGCATTGAAAGGAAGCGCACCACTGAATTAAACATCATGCAAACTAGTGAAGCTTGCCAGCAACATTTCTTTCCCCCGCCATCTATTAAATCACATACTTTATTATTATGATTTTTCCTACCGTATAAAATTAATTTGGGAACCATTTGCCCGAAGGGCAAATGATTTTCGGTACATTGCTCCAATCTTTTATTAAAGAAAGAGACTCAGGTGAATACACCTTTGGGTGTAATCAGTAGCCAAGAAAGGAAAACACAGCATCGGTCCAAGATCTGAATCGATTGTTTGAACGTGCATTTGGGAGTTGGTTAATCACCAACCTGGAATCGTGTAGTTGACACCTTTATTATTTCTTTTTTACTTTTAGACAAAAACTAACTAGATTCAGATAAAAAGCTGGCTTGGAAATAGCAGCCATCTTCTTTGCTATGTGTTGGAGTTTTATTTATTTATGAGAGTTAGTGAAGTCGCCATGTCTGCCAATTGTCAAAAATGGCTGGCTGGGGAATTCTGGGAGTTGAAGTTGCCAAGGTCCAGAACTTTATGCTCTATAAAGTTCTCCATCTGTGATATAGGTAGGGGCAGATCTGTTTGGTGATCTACACTTTTTAAGTGATCCTACGGGATAGGAATTCAGCTGTTACAAATCAAGTGACTCAATTTTTATTGGCAGATATCTCAATTAGTAGGAAAATGCTGGCTTTAGCTGACACTGTTGATAGCTTGTTACTCGTTCTCTTTTACTCTGTAATTCTCTTTTTTTTCTTTTGAGACTTTTGTTTTATTTCTATTTCTATCGTTACTAAATTTATACTATTCTTGTGTTTTATTTGCTATTCGTTGTTTTTTGACTTCCTGGTCACCGATTGCATTTGCTATGGAATAAAATGTTTATTTGAAAATCCTGTTCCACTCCTGGTGGTGCTAATTTTGAATGTAAACTTTAAATAATTCCCTACCAAACGTTTAAAGTAGGGGATATTACACATGTGTGTCTCTTCAACTATGGAGATTCTCAATCTCCTACCCTCTGGAATCAGCTGCCCCCAGAGATAAGGAGAATCCAAGACCTCAGTGCCTTCCGCCGTGCCCTTAAAACCCATTTTTTCCAGCAAGCCGGGCTGGCTTAAGAAGAAATTTTAAAAAATGTTTTAATTAGTAGTGATTTTAATCATTGGGCCAAATTTATATATATTTTAATTGTTTCTTAATATTTGTATTGCATGTTTTTAATTCTGGCTGTACACCACCCTGAGTCCTCAGGGAGAAGGGCGGTATAGAAATTGGAAATAAAATAAAATAAATAAAATAAATAAAAATCATCCATGTCAAGGTTGTCCCAAAGGGAGAGGTGGGTTTCAGCCGGTTCTGGAGAACCGGTAGCAGAAATTTTAAGTAGTTTGGAGAACCGGTAAATACCACCTCTGACTGGCCCCGCCCCATCTATTCTCTGCCTCCTACGTCCCAGCTGATCGGGAGGGAATGGGGATTTTGCAGTAATCTTCCCCTGCCATGCCCACCAAGCCATGCCCACAGAACCGGTAGTAAAAAAATTTGAAACCCACCACTGTCCCAAAGGTGCTTTTCCAAAAGACAGCTGGACCTTCTTGGTTTTTCCTTGAAAATGTTTCTTTCCTCATCCAAGAAGCTTCTTTAGAAAGAAGCTTCTCGGATGAGAAGTGAAATGTTTTCAGGGGGAAAACAACCCCCAAGAAAGTCCAGTTGCCTTTTGGAAAAGCACCTTTGAGGACTAATAAGTGTCAGGCTCAAGAAATCAGGGAGCAAGGCAGTTCAAAGGAATGTAAGTTTATCGCGTGCTAATGCTCTTTACAAGAATCTGAGCTACTAACAGTCAAAGCAGATCAGTGGTAGATAAGAGTCAATGGAATTCACGGTGGGCTGGACTCTCTTGTCGGCACGAAGGGATTCCAAACTGATGACTTGCTTGACCCCTCCTTCCGGCTCAGATTCGGGTCATCTCCCACACTAAGGAAAAGAGTGGTTTTTATTTAGCAGCTAATGGCTTTTCTGTGGCGTGTCAGGGGAGCGAAGGAGGCCGAGTCTTTGCTCTAATGAACAACTACTCTGCTTGGATGAAAATTGTCCATAAACAGTTTTGCCTTGCCTGAGGCTATCTGGATAGAAGTGTCAGGTTCCAATTAATGTACCCATCACAAATGGAGGCATTCCGTTTCCTCAAAGAACAAATTTATTTAGATAAATCATCTTGGCACGAACTGGTGGAAAGCCAGTACTAAAAGTTCCCGGGCTTTCCACTCCACTTAAAGTAAGAATTCAGCACAAGCCTTGCTGATCCCTTTACCCTTTCCGTAAGACTTTTCCATTTACTGTATGGTAGTTTCTAACATCCACCACCATCGAGGTCATGAACACATTCACAAGAATATCAAGAGTTGGGGGGTCTTCTAGTCCAACCTCCTGCTTAGGCTGGAGAACCTATACCACTTCAGACAAATGGTTATCCAACCTCTTCTTAAAAACTTCCAGTGTTGGAGCATTCACATCTTCTGGAGGCAAGTTGTTCCAATGATTAATTGTTCTCATTGTCAGGAAATTTCTCCTTAGTTCTAAGTTGCTTCTCTCCTTGATTAGTTTCCACCCATTGCTTCTTGTCCTGCCCTCAGGTGCTTTGGAGAATAGCTTGACTCCCTCTTCTTTGGGGCAGCCCCTGAGATACTGGAACACTGCTACCATGTCTCCCCTAGTCCTTCTCCCCCCCTTTTTTTCTTTCTGCCAAGCCGACTGAGCTGGAAAGACTGTTGTGCCGAAGAATTGCTTCACCATTCCCCCCACCCCACCCAAAGTAGGCCGGTCCAAAGGGGGAAATCGGACATGCCTCTTAACATGCCGAAAGGATGGGCCCATGACAGCAGGGACGAAGTGATCACTCACCCGGGCTGAGAGATTAAAGCAGGGAGGCTGTGAAATGCCACCACCGATCAATGGCCTCCCTTGTCTCGAATGATGAGCGCGTGTCAAGCCAAAGGCTCTGCTTGAAAAACGACAAGAGAGACTGATGGATGGGGAGGAAGTTCTGTTCGAAGGTCGCAAGGCAGAACGTCTCTTGCAGTTTCACGGATCGGGAGCATGAGACGCATCGGCCAAAGCTTGACTGTCCTCGGCAAGTTTTGGGGGTCTTCTGGAGATCCATCTCAGAAAGGAGAAGGGCCTTTGTAGGAAGTTAGCACTCTCCTAGAAGAATGAAATGTTTTGGGGAATACCGTATTTTTCAGAGTATAAGATGCACCGGAGTATAAGACGCACCTACCTTTTTTGGTGAGGAAAAGAAGAAAAAGAAATCTCCCTCTGCCTCTGAGCAATTTTGCCTCGTTGCAGCAAACAGCAAACAGCCTGCTTTACTTTCATTTTCGTTTTCAGCATAGCTTGATTAGCACAAGAGGAAAAAAAAATCTGCTCCAGCAATTTTCCTCCTTGCAGCAAGCAGCAGAGCCCTGCGCTAAACAGCTGAGAGCAAATCAGCTGAGAGTCGGGAGGCCGATCCAATCAACTTGTGCTAATTAGCATGTGCTGAAGCTAAAAGGAGCTGTTTTTTCTTGCTGTTTGCTGCAAGGAGGTAAACTGCTGGGAGGCAGAGGCCAAAGGGTGGGGGCCAGTGGGTAGGCGGGGCTACATTCAGTGTATAAGACGCACCTAAATTTTCACCCCGTTTTAGGGTGGAAAAAGGTGCGTCTTATACTGCGAAAAATACGGTATTTGAAAAGGCAGAATATTGTGTTTCCCTGGATGAGAAACATGTTTTAAGGACAAAGCAGCTTCCTGCCTCCCCACCACCACCTTTGTCAATGGGCCATTAAGGCCTCAGCCAAGCTCACTCATTTCCCCCCCCCCCCCACTTTGTCCTTTCGAGCTGCTAGGTTGGCAGAAGCTGGGATAAGGAACGGGAGCTCACCCCGTTACGCGGCGCTAGGGATTCGAACCGCCGAACTGCCGACCTTTCGATCGACAAGCTCAGCATCTTAGCCACTGAGCCACCGTGTCCCTAACACTGTGTCCCTAACACCGCGTCCCTAATTCTGCTCTGGAGCATTCCAGTGTTTTCCCTCTGGCACCCCGACTAGCCAGCCTTTTGCTGATTTCCTTTGGCATTACAGACAGATGAATGATGTCAAGCTCAAATCATTGTTCATCCCTGCACCCACCCCCCCGGAAAGGGGGGGGGGTTCAGTCAAAACCTCTGTTGAGAATCACTCATCCTTCCTAATAATGAGAGCTGTCACCAAGACTGCTTGCAAGGAAATGATTTTCTTGGTAAATATTTCGGCCTGTAACTGATTTATAGGTTTGGGGGAGGGCGGCTGAGAGTGGAGATGGGGGCGGGGGGGGGCGGGGGGGGAACAAACAGCCTCCAAACTTCATTGGCTAATAAAAGACCTTGGAAAAGTGGAGCTTTGTACTGGGGTCAGGATCAGAGGTGGGTTTCAGCAGGTTCTGACCAGTTCTGGAGAACCGGTAGCGGAAATTTTGAGTCGTTCGGAGAACCGGTAGTAAAAATTCTGACTGGCCCCGCCCCCCAGTTATTCTCTGCCTCCCAAGTTCCAGCTGATTGAGAGGAGATGGAGATTTTGCAGTATCCTTCCCCTGGAGTGGGGTGGGAATGGGGATTTTGCAGTATCCTTCCCCTGGAGTGGGGTGGGAATGGAGATTTTGCAGTATCCTTCCCCCAGGAGTGGGGTGGGAATGGAGATTTTGCAGTATCCTTCCCCTGGAGTGGGGTGGGAACCTGGAGTGGGGTGGGAATGGAGATTTTGCAGTATCCTTCCCCCAGGAGTGCTTTCCCCAGGAGTGGGGTGGGAATGGAGATTTTGCAGTATCCTTCCCCTGCCACCAAGCCATGGCACACCCACCAAGCCACACCCACCGAACCGATAGTAAAAAAATTTTGAAACCCACCACTGATCAGGATGAGAGAAATGAGGGAGGGGGTTGCACGAGTTAGCTTGGATTCTCACCTCTGTTATTGCTGCTGTTGAACTGGAGCACGCAGGCCCTACGGTACGGTACAGGTGGTCCTTGAGTTACGACCGCAACGGAGCCCCAAATTTGTGTTGCTAAGTGAAACGCTCGTTACGCGAATTTGGCCCGTTTTGCCACAATTGTTAAGTGAGCCATGGCATTTAAGTCACGTGGTTGTTAAGTGAATCTGGGTTCACACCCCCCCATTGACTTGCAAAAGGGGATCATGTGAGCCTGGGACCACCACAACTGTCATAAATGTGAAACCCTGGGCCAAGCATCTGAATTCTGATCTCATGATCATGCGGGGTGGGGATGCTGCATTGGTCGTAAGTTTGAACAACGGTCGTTGCTCCTTTTTTTTTCCAGTGCCGTTGTGACTTTGAACGGTCACTAACTGACCTGTTGTAAGCCGAGGACCTGGCTGCTTGGCAAAAGCAAGACTGAAAGAACTCCGGTGTTCTGCCCTTGGAGTGTCTTTGCGACAGGCAGTTTTCAGCCATCGCTTTTAACTTCCCGAATGTTCAGGGGCGTTGCTGCCTCGGGGCCCCCGCGGACAAGAAGCGTGGCGGTGGTGCAGAACCCGTGGCGGTCAACCCGTGCTGAGAGGCCTCTGAGATGTCAAGTCGCCCAGCAGAAGGAACCCCCTGGCTTGAAAAGCAGGAGTTGGTTTAGAGCCATCCGGATGGCAGTTAGAAGATCACAATGGGCGAAGCAGCAGAATCTGCTCTCAGGGCAGGAAAAGTGGAGCAAGATGATAAGAGACAAGGGACGAAAAGTTTGTGCGATGTGTATATTAACGGGAGAGGGGGAGGGAGGGAGGGAGGGAGAGAGAGAGTGAGAGAGAGAGAGGAGAAGAAGAGGAGGAGGAGGAGGAGGAGGAAGAAAAAGAAGTAGAAGAAAAAGAAGAAGAAAGGAGGAAGAAGAAAAAGAAAGGAAGAAGAGGAGGAGGAGGAGGAAGAAGAAGAAGAAGAAGAAGAAGAGGAGGTGAAAGAGGAAGAAGAAGAAGGAGGAGGAAGAAGAAGAAGAAGAAGGGAGGAAGAAGAAGAGGAGGAGGAAGAGGAAGAAGAAGGAGGAGGAGGAAGAAGAAAGGAGGAAGAAGAGGAGGAAGAGGAAGAAGAAGGAGGAGGAGGAGGAAGAAGGAAAAGGAGGAGGAGGAGGAAGAAGGGAGGAAGAAGAAGAAGAGGAGGAGGAAGAGGAAGAAGAAGAAGGAGGAGGAGGAAGAAGAAAGGAGGAAGAAGAAGAAGGAGGAGGAGGAGGAAGAAGAAGGGAGGAAGAAGAAGAAGAAGGGAGGAAGAAGAAGAGGAGGAGGAAGAGGAAGGAGGAGGAGGAAGAAGAAAGGAGGAGGAGGAGGAGGAGGAAGAAGAAAGGAGGAAGAAGAGGAGGAAGAAGAAGAAGAAAGAAGAAGAAGAAGAAGAAGAAGAAGAAGAAGAAGAAGAAGAAGAAGAAGAAGAAGAAGAAGAAGAAGAAGAAGAAGAGGAGGAGGAGGAGGAGGAGGAGGAGGAGGAGGAGGAGGAGGAGGAGGAGGAGGAGGAGGAGGAGGAGGAGGAGGAGGAGGAGGAGGAGAGAAAAGGCAGGCAGGCAGGAAGGAAGGGCTCTCTTCATTAGACTAGAGATACCTAGATCCCTCAACCATTCATGCACTTTACCTCCAGACCCCAAATCCTCTTTGTTGCTCTTCTCTGCACTGTTTCTAGAGCCTCTTCGTCTTTTTATATCAGGGTGACCAGAGCTGTACATACCAGCATTCCAAGCATGGACTCACCAGTTCAGTACAAAGTTGGTACTACTATCACTCCATGCTACGGTCACTCCATCACTTGACCATAAGGCAATACCTAAGTGAAGACACATCTAAAGCTCACCATCCCTGCTGCTCGGTAGATCCCACTGGTTTCTCTTGAGCTCTTATCAATCTTTCCCTTTCACGCTTGCCCTTTTTTTTTTTTTTTAATTTGATTTATATGCCGCCCTTCTCCGGAGACTCAGGGCAGCTTACAATGCGTTAAGCAATAGCCTTCATCCTTTTGTATATTTATACAAAGTCAGCTTATTGCCCCCACAAACTGGGTCCTCATTTAACCTACCTTAGAAAGGATGGAAGGCTGAGTCAACCTTGAGCCTGGTAAGATTCGAACCTGCAGAAATTGCAGGCAGCTGTGTTAATAACAGGGTGCTTTAAACCACTGTACTACCAAGGCTCTTGGCTCATGGGGGCAACTGTAAGGCTGAGCAAGGGCAAACCATGTAGACTTCCTTAAACAAATAAATTGGTTACAGCATTTCCCTTGGCAATCTGAAAACAAATAGCATCTTTTCCTGTGCTGGGAAACAATTAACCTATTAGAAAGAGAGTCGATAATTGGTTTTTTTTTTTTCCGGTCTCTCCTCCCTTCTTCCTTTCCTTCCTGGACCCTTTGCTCCAGTCTTTGTCAGATGCATCGTTCAGTAAGGTCTTGGAGATGCTCCCAATGCAGTCATTTCCTACCCGTGGTTTCTCCAGATGCCCACAGAGCTGAAGAAGGGCATGTGTTGAAAACAGGCCCCACAAGGAGAGGATGTCTGTTCCGGATCAGGAGAAAGGAATGCGAGGGTTTTTTTTTTTTTTTTTTGCAGGCTCTGTTACTTTTCTTTGGTATGGCCACATCTCTGGAAAGCAAACAGGACTGAATCTTCAGGGTAGACGGCTCGTTTTTCTTACCATGGTTTGTTCACCAAGGCTTCCCAAAGGGGCCACCAGTTGCAGCATATCCAAAATACAATCAAGATCAAGAGAGGTACTAATAGCACTCTATAAAGCCCTAGTAAGACCACACCTAGAGTCCTGCATCCAGTTTTGGTCACCACACTATAAAAAAGGTGTTGAGACTCTAGAAAGAGTGCAGAGAAGAGCAACCAACATGACGAGTGGACTGGAGGCTAAAACATATGAAGAACGGTTGCAGGAACTGGGTATGTCTAGTTTAATGAAAAGAAGGACCAGGGGAGACATGATAGCAGCCTTCCAATATCTCAGGGGCTGCCCCAAAGAAGAGGGAGTCAAGCTATTCTCCAAAGCACCTGAGGGTAGAGCAAGAAGCAACGGGTGGAAACTAATCAAGGAGAAAAGCAACCTAGAACTAAGGAGAAATTTCCTGACAGTGAGAACAATTAATCAGTGGAACAACTTGCCTCCAGAAGTTGTGAATGCTCCAACACTGGAAGTTTTTAAGAAGAGATCGGATAACCATTTGTCTGAAGCGGTGTAGGGTTTCCTGCCTAAGCAGGGGGTTGGACTAGAAGACCTCCAAGGTCCCTTCCAACTCTGTTATTCTATTCTATTATAAATGTGTGCTGACGGCACATCTGTTGCAGATGTGTGATACATTTATGGGCAACCGAGAGAGGCAAATGAAGGAAGCCTCTCCAGTGTGAGTATCGAACGGCACACCAAGGGGGCAGAGTGCAGGTAGCTTTTAATGATCAAATTCTCCCGAGATATAAGTTTGGCTCCCACGACATCCTACGCATTGTTCCCGCTTGGTGCGGTGTGACGATCTCATTAGGTGGTTGGTAACCATGGCTGGTGACTTAGTACAGTACGAGCTCAGCGGGGCCGTGTTCAGCAAGTGGTTAATTTGGGGGTGCTGTGGGAACCCACAAAGCTACAAAACGAGCAAATTACCATTGTGGGGCAAAAACGTGTGAATCCAGGTTTGTTTGTTTTTTTCCCAGTGTCGTTTTCTGTACATTAATGAGCGCCTGCAGAACTTGTGCACGTGCCTGCGGTTAGCTAGGCGACCTTTTTTTTTTTTTTTAATTTGATTTATATGCCGCCCTTCTCCGGAGACTCAGGGCGGCTTACAATGTGCTCAGCAACAGCCTTCATCCTTTTGTATATTTATACAAAGTCAGCTTATTGCCCCCACAAACTGGGTCCTCAATTGACCTACCGTAGAAAGGATGGAAGGCTGAGTCAACCTTGAGCCTTGGGGAGATTCGAACCTGCAGTAGTTGCAGGCAGCTGGTCTTAATAACCAGCTTAATAACAGGGTGCCTTAGACCAC
Source organism: Pantherophis guttatus (assembly GCF_059756535.1). NCBI lineage: Eukaryota > Metazoa > Chordata > Lepidosauria > Squamata > Colubridae > Pantherophis > Pantherophis guttatus. Next base: position 6,923,912 of record NC_142079.1, on the reverse strand, counting down.
TGTACTACCAAGGCTCTTAGTTACGATGTTCAGGTTTTAATATTCCTTGCGACGTTTTGCTTTTCCCCCCAGAATACACCTGCTGTTATTTCGACTAAAAATTGATTTCCCAATGGCGGAGATCCCATTTCCCCAATTCTCTCTCTTCTTGCCAAAAGGATCCTGATTTATTTTATTTTTTTTTCCTCCAGAAAATAGAAAATGTCTCTTTATTTTTCCAGAAGGATTCACCACTATCATATCTGAGAGTACGATCACTAACACTGTCGTGTTCGCTCACATTCTGCCGTCATTCGTTATCTTAATGGAAAAGTTAAGCAATACTCTTGTTGCATTTTTTTTTTAAAAAAATCACTGGCAATTCCAAAAGGCTGGATTTTGTCATGCCAGTCACCTATTTAGACTATTTGTTTAATCCTCCCGTTTCAAATGGAAAGGTTTTGTGTTAGGAAAAATCAACAAGAATGCACAGGTGCTCATTTCCAACATTGCAATGATTTAAATCTCTCTGGCCGCAGTTTGATAGAAAGACTTTCAGGCAATGAAATCTCTGCTATTTAAAAAGGGCTTCGGGAGCCGAGCTCCCTTTAAACAACTAATTATCACCACGCTGCCTATGCCCTGGGATGTCAAATCCCCCTAGTAGGGCTATATTACTGATTATCCTTCTCATCTGTCCGATTACCCATTTCCTTAGGTTCTTATGACTGCAATGTGTTGTTGTATCTCATGATTTATGTTGATTGCTTTTATTTAGTATCCTGTTAATGGCTTGTGTTGATTGCGTTATTTAGTTCCCTCTGATTATCGCTGAGTGATGACTGTGATTTATGATTGTATTTTATGATGATGATGATGATCACTTGTTGGCTTGTATGTACACTGAGAGCTTATGCACCGGAGACAAATTTTTTGGGTATGTCCAGTCACGCTTGGCCAATAAAGTATTTTATATCCTATTCTATTCCATCCCATCTCATCCCATCCTATCCCATTCTCCTTCTTTCCTCCTCCTCCTCCATTCTATTCTATTCTATTCTATTCTATTCTATTCTATTCTATTCTATTCTATTCTATTCTATTCTATTCTATTCTATTCTACTCTACTCTACTCTACTCTACTCTACTCTACTCTACTCTACTCCTTATTTCTATTCTATTCTATTCTATTCTATTCTATTCTATTCTATTCTATTCTATTCTATTCTATTCTATTCTACTCTACTCTACTCTACTCTACTCTACTCTACTCTACTCTACTCTACTCTACTCCACTCCACTCCACTCCACTCCACTCCACTCCACTCCACTCCACTCCATATTCTATTCTATTCTATTCTATTCTATTCTATTCTATTCTATTCTATTCTGTTCTGTTCTGTTCTGTTCTGTTCTGTTCTGTTCTGTTCTATTCTATTCTATTCTATTCTATTCTATTCTATTCTATTCTATTCTATTCTATTCTATTCTATTCCACTCCACTCCACTCCACTCCACTCCACTCCACTCCACTCCACTCCCTATTCTATTCTATTCTATTCTATTCTATTCTATTCTATTCTATTCTACTCTACTCTACTCTACTCTACTCTACTCTACTCTACTCTACTCTATTCTTATTCTATTCCATTCCATTCCATTCCATTCCATTCCATTCCATTCCATATTCTATTCTATTCTATTCTATTCTATTCTATTCTATTCTATTCTATTCTATTCTATTCTATTCTATTCTATTCTATTCCACTCCACTCCACTCCACTCCACTCCACTCCACTCCACTCCACTCCCTATTCTATTCTATTCTATTCTATTCTATTCTATTCTATTCTACTCTACTCTACTCTACTCTACTCTACTCTACTCTACTCTACTCTATTCTTATTCTATTCCATTCCATTCCATTCCATTCCATTCCATTCCATTCCATTCCATATTCTATTCTATTCTATTCTATTCTATTCTATTCTATTCTATTCTATTCTATTCTATTCTATTGGCAACTGACTTATATTTATGACGACTGCAGTGTCACGGAGTTGTGGGATCCCCTTTTGTGACCTTCTGACAAGCAAAGTCAATGAGGAAGCCGGGTTACTCACTTAACAACCGGGTTACTCACTTAACGACTGCAGTGATTTTACTTAACAACCATGGCACAAAAGGTGATAAAACGGAGTGAAAGTCACTTAACAAATGTCTCGCTTAGCAACAGAAATTTTGGGTTTAATTGCGGTCATAAGTCAGGGAGCGCTTGTACAGCTAAGCTGAATCATAGGGCCGGAAGGGACCTTGAAGGTCTTCTAGTCTAACCCCCTGCCGAAGGTAGAACGACAGAGCATTTTAGGTGGCTCAGTGGCTAGGACACTGAGCTTTGTCGATCAGAAAGGTTGGCAGTTCGACGGTTCGAATCCCTAGTACAGGTCTCCTGCGTGAGCTGGGGGTTGGACTAGATGACCTCCAAGGTCCCTTCCGACTCTGTTACTGTTAAAGAGACTGTTACCACATGCAGTGGACTCCAAAATAAGGGCCGAGAAAAGGAGACGAGTCCTCAGGATACCTTTCCTCCTAGAAATCTCATTTTAGCGAAGCATTTGATTGTCCGTTCCGTCTCATGTGGCTTTTGACCTCACACTCCTTCCGCTGAGGACGTTAACAAGGTGGGTTTTTTTTTTTTGCTCCACTGTCCAGCAACTCGGCTTGCAGAAACAGAACTCCTGTCGGGAAGGAGCAAAATGGTCTGGAGACAGAGACAAATTGAGGCGGCGATTCTTAAAACATGTTTCCCTGGTCTACAAAGGGAAGGGGGAAGTTGCATCGTGCCAGGCCTCCCATAAATCAGGATTCATTGGCCAGACAAGATAAATGGGCGCAACGTTCCCGGAGAAATTAGCCATGTGGGAAGAAGGGTGGTGTCGCGTTCTGTATCTCCACGGGGCCAAGCTAAAAATGTTCACCACAAGAGGGCAGAAAGCACTGAGATTGGGGGAGAAAATTCACTTGGTTCCTTGCAAAATTCACTTCTTTCTTCCTTGAAGTTGGAGCAGAGAAAAAAGTTTGACTTCAGATTTAACAGATTAACAGAGTTGGAAGGGACCTTATAGGTCATCTAGTCCAGCCCCCCACTGAAGCAGGGGACCCTACATCATTTCTGACAAATGGCAGTCCAATCTCTTCTTGAAAGCCTCCAATGATGACGCTCCCACAACTTCTGAAGGCAACTTCTGTTCCATGGGTTGATTGTTCTCATTGTCAGAAAATTCCTCCTTATTTCCAGGTTGAATCTCTCCTTGGTCAGTTTCCATCCGTTATTCCTTGTCTGGCCTTTGGGTGCTTTGGAAAATAGCTTGACTCCTTCCTCTCTGTGGCAGCCCCTCAAATATTGGAAGCCTGCTTTCCTGTCTCCCCTGGTCCTTCTCTTCACTAGACCAGCCATGCCCAGTTCCTGCAACCGTTCATCGTATGTTTTAGTCTCCAGTCCCCTAAACATCTTAGTTGCTCTTCTCTGCACTCTTTCTAGAATCTCAACATCTTTTTTATAGTGTGGTGACCAAAACTGGATGCAGGATTCTAGGTGTGGTCTTACTAGGGCTTTATAGAGTGGTATTAGTACCTCCCTTGATCTTGAGTGTATCCCTCTGTTAATGCAAGTTAAGATTCCATCAGCTTCTTTGGCTGCCACTGCAGCTTTTCAGATGTTTTCCTTTGCAAACCCCGGTGGTGTCCTCTTAGGAGCAAGCAGAGGAAGGGTTGCAAGAAGTAGTAGTGGGATGGAATACTTCTGGTCAGCCTCCGAATCAGGCAACTTTGTCTTCTTTCAGGAAATCCGCTCCACTTTCCTAAAGGACCAGATGGGAAGAGGAATCATTTCTATCACTCATTGATTTTTTTTTAATGTTGGGTATAACTTGCCTTTCAGGATTGCCCTCATCTCATTTACATATATACACAGGGGTGAAATCCAGCAGATTCTGACAGGTTCTGGAGAACCGGTAGCAGAAATTTTGAGCAGTTCGGAGAACCGGCAAATACCACCTCTGGCTGGTCCCAGAATGGGAAGGGAATGGAGATTTTGCAGTATCCTTCCCCTGGAGTGGGGTGGGAATGGAGATTTTGCAATATCCTTCCCCCAGGAGTGGGGAAGGAATGGGGATTTCGCAGTATCCTACCCCGGGAGTGGAGAGGGAATAGAGATTTTGCAGTATCCTTCCCCTGGAGTGGGGTGGGAATGGAGATTTTGCAATATCCTTCCCCCAGGAGTGGGGAAGGAATGAGGATTTCGCAGTATCCTACCCCGGGAGTGGGATGGGAATAGAGATTTTGCAATATCCTTCCCCCAGGAGTGGGGAGGGAATGGGGATTTCGCAGTATCCTTCCCCTGGAGTGGGGTGGGAATAGAGATTTTGCAGTATCCTTCCCCCAGGAGTGGGGAGGGAATGGGGATTTTTCAGTATCCTTCCCCTGGAATGGGATGGGAATGGGGATTTTGCAGTATCCTTCCCCTGCCACGCCCAGCAAGCCACACCACACCCACCAAGTCATGCCCACAGAAACGGTAGTAAAAAAACTTGAATTTCACCAGTGCCCTGCACGGCATAGCCCATAGCTTCATTGAGCTACTCAAGCCCCCCCTCGTCACGACAAGGCAGTCATCCAATCTACTTAGCAAATCCTCCCATTGCTTGCGTTCTTTTGTAGGGCATAAAACAGCTCTGTTATTATTTGTTTGTTTATGTCCTCTTTTTAAGTTTTTCAGTTTAGCAAAGGATCGCCAGAGAGAAAACCAAACAGAACCTAATCTAGTGATTTGGCTGTTAACTGTAATTGCCCCCTGGAATTGATAAAACTCCAGAGGTTTGGCTGTATTAATCCATCAGCCATTTAGAGCAAACAAGCAACAAGAGAGGACAGTTGCATTCATTATTAATCTGAATTCATGTACTTAATCAGGACAGGTGTCTTTAGTCAAATCGATTCCCTGTTTAAATTACAGTGTCATAAAAACAAGGCAGCCCCTGTGTTCAGGACGCCCACATAACATATAATAAAATGGCAGAAGAAAAGGGAGGAGGTGGGTGAAGGGGAAAAAAAGAACCAGGATAAGAATAAAATACAATAGCAATAGCACTTAGATTTATATACCACTTCACAGTGCTTTACAGCCCTCTCTAAGCAGTTTACAGAGTCAGCGTCTTGCCCCCCAACAATCTGGGACCTTGTTTGACCGACTTCGGAAGGACGAAAGGCTGAGTTAACCTCGAGCTGGTCAGGATCGAACTCCTGGCAGTAAGCAGAGTCAGCCTGCAATACTGCATTCTAACCACTGCGCCACCGCGGCTCCTCTCTGTGGGATTCAGCCATGATAAAAATCAGATTTTTTTTCCCCAACAGATCTCCAAAAATTATCCCGGAGACCCCCTGATCCTTACCCTGCCTGTACTGCATTCACAGCCATGACAAACAGACGTGTATAAAATCAAAATGCCCTGTATCCATTGGGGATGGAAACATTCTCCTTGTTGCAATTGTGGTGCTGATATGCAACGTATTAAACATATTGTTCAAATTTGTCCACAACATACATCCTCTGGTTCCTTAGAAGAGCAGTCCCCAACCTTTGCGGTGTTCTGACGGATGCCCTAATTAAATCATGAGCCTCGAGCCAAGCTTCAAAAGAAATGCAGTTATTTATTAGGAGCTTCATGTTGGTTCACGTTCCAAGTGAAGCCAACTCTGACTCCATGTAATTTACGGCCCAATCTTGACCCTGTTTCCCCACTGCCCCCAGGGTGTGTCATCAGTCACTTTTGCCAATGAAGCAATTTCACAGGTTGTAGAGATGACTCCCCTCCGGCCGCTGTGGGTAACCCTCGGAGACAGCCTTGAGAGAGATACGTCTGGAATGTGATTTTGTTTTTGGCTGCTGTGCTGCTTCGCCGTTTCCCATCCCCCTTCCCTATGGCAACTCGAGAGTAGGGATGCTTTGCGAGTTGTCATGTGGCTTGGCAACCTGGCTGGGAAGGGAGAGGGTAATGGGCTGTGTGAGCGGCGGGCTGGCACGCAGGCGTGCAGCTTAACTTGCTCGATCAACGGGCTGGTGCACATGTGGGTGAGTGCCAGCCTGTTGCTTGTACATGCTGAGCTGCGTGCACACACGCACTTCGGCCATCCATTTGTGCAGCCCAATTCTAAATAGGCCACGGCCTGGTAGTGGGCTGCAGCCCAGGGGTTGGGAACCCTTGCCTTAGATGATAAGCACGAAGCAACCCCAGAAGCGGCCGCTGGATAGCTGAATCGGGCATCCAGTTATGAGGCCACTGCTGTACCCCCCTAGAGCTTTTATGTGTAATTACGTGGATAGCATGTCTGTGTTTACTTCTCTTCTGACATGTTCTCATCATACACTAAATAAGTAAATAAGACAGCCAGAAGATTTCCGATGATGGAATATCAATCTTCTTGGTTCTGGCTGGAAGGTGTAAATTTCTGGACAGCTCAGGCAAGTCTCATCAAAACAGTTGGGAACAGTTCAATACCTATTATGGAATGTGGACCATCAGTTTGGTCCAGTGGTGGGATCCTCCCGGTTTAACAACCAGTTCGGTGATTGCATGCTTTGCGCGCGCACCCAGTTTGAAGACACACACAGTCTGTGTTTCTTCGGAGGAGTAACACAGCTGATTCGCACAGCAATCGGCTCTGCCGCGCGAATCAGCTGAGAAGATAAAGGTGGGAAAATAGCACGGGTGGGTGGGCGGACCCATCTGATCATTGGGACGAACCGGTTCGCTCCCAGCCGATCGTTGGAGCTACCGGTTAGCCCGAACTGGTCTGGACCAGTAGAATCCCATCCTTGGTTTGGTGTTTGCCCACATTTTTCTCCAGCAATTTATCATGACCAGAAATGGATTTCTAAACTGTAGACATCCTTGATGTCTTAACGGGGACTTGTAGACTTAACGGGGCTTTTCTTCTTTCTCTAAGCTTCTGACCTCTGCTGACTGGCCTGTTCATGCGAACCCTTAAAAAGCTCTCCATTCACGATAATCCTTTCTCACGGCTCATTCTCTTCTTCCTTCCCTCCCAGGGTCAAGAAGAAGGATAAGCCCCTGAACCTCAAGATTCACAACAGCGTGGGGAGCTGTGAGAACATCCCCGCACAACGCTCTCCTCTCCTGTCCGAACGGTCCTTGAGGTCCTTTTTCGTCGGGCACCCTCCCTTCCTTCCTTCCACTCCTCCGGTCCATACGGATGGCATGTTCTCCACAAGTAAGTCGGACCTGGCGGGGTAGTTCTGGGGGAAGGAGGAGAAGAGGGGAGGCATACAAACACACACACACAATCACACACACACACAAAAATGTTGGGCATGGGTCTTCCAATCCAGTCTTGACTTTGTTTGAAATTGTGCTGGCTATACAAGATCCAGTGGTGGCTCAGTGGCTAAGAGGCTGAGCTTGTCGATTGAAAGGTCGGCAGTTCAGCGGTTCGAATCCCTAGCGCCGCGTGACGGGGTGAGCTCCCGTGACTTGTCCCAGCTTCTGCCAACCTAGCAGTTCGAAAGCAGGTAAAAAATGCAAGTAGAAAAATAGGGACCACCTTTGGTGGGAAGGGAACAGAGTCCGTGCGTCTTTGGCGTTGAGTCATGCCAGCCACATGAAGAGCGCTGGCTCTTCAGCTTTGAAATGGAGATGAGCACTGCCCCATAGAGTCGGGAACAACTAGCACATATGTGCAAGGGGAACCTTTACCTTACCTTATACAATGTCCAATGGAGGCTCCAAAGAGATCTGTGATTACTACTCAACGGTGTGCCCTGCTCTTTTTTTTTTGAATTTTATTCTTTGTTCTTTAGGTCCGAGAACTTATTTTAATGGAAGGGGTGGCTGGTTGAAGTTCTTCAGCGCTAATGCTGAAATTCAAAATGCAAACACTGATCCACTTTATTATTATTATTATTTTTTACTGCAACTCTTCTATCCCTTATTACAACTCTTTATCGTTAGCATCTAAAGGCAGGGCAAGAAGCAGTGGATGGAAACTTAACCAAGGAAAGATTGAACCTAGAAATAAGGAGAAATTTCCTGGAAGAACAATTCATCAGTGGAATGGCTTGCCTTTATGGAGTAGATGCTCCATAACTGGAGGTTTTTAAGAAGAGACGGGACAGCCATTTGGTATGGAGTCTTCTGCTTGAGCAGGGGGTTGGACTAGAAGACCTCCACGGTCCCTTCCAACTCTGTAATTCTGATAAGACCCCTACCTCAGGCAATTATCTTCCTCTGTAGGACCAGATCAAAGGGTAGCCATAAACCCTCTCCATTCCTGGCAAATAGATGGGGAAGTAATGGAGGTAGTGACAGATTTTATTTTCCTGGGCTCCAAGATCACCACAGATGGGGACTGCAATCAAGAAATTAAAAGATGCTTGCTCCTGGGGAGGAAAGCTATGGCAAATCTAGACAGCATTCTAAAATGCAAAGACATCACCCTGCCAAGAAAAGTGCGTATAGTCAAGGCTATGGTTTTCCCAGTTGCAATGGATGGCTGGGAAAGTTGGACCATAAGGAAGGCTGAGCGCCAAAGAATGGAGGCCTTTGAACTCTGGTGCTGGAGAAGACTCCTGCGAGTCCCTTGGACTGCAAGGCCATCCAACCGGTCAGTCCTAGAGGAGATCAACCCTGACTGCTCTCTAGAAGGCCAGATCCTGAAGAGGAAACTCAAATACTTTGGCCACCTAATGAGAAGGAAGGACTCCCTGGAGAAGAGCCTAATGCTGGGAATGATGGAGGGCAAAAGAAGAAGAAGGGGACGGCAGAGAACGAGGTGGCCGGATGGAGTCACTGAAGCAGTCGGCGTGAGCTTAAAATGGACTCCGGAGGATGGTAGAGGACAGGAAGGCCTGGAGGAACGTTGTCCATGGGGTCACGATGGGTCGGACACGACTTTGCAACTAACAGCAAAAGCCTTGCCAATGCCTACAGAGCCAAGGGCAGATGGCGTAGAGTCTTCTGCTTGAGCTGGGGGTTGGACTAGAAGACCTCCAAGGTCCCTTCCATCTCTGTTAATGCTGCTGTTATTCAGCCCTAGTCATCCCAAGTTAATTAGTATGACAGACCGGGAGATGCTCCAGAGCAGGCTTTTGACAGCACTGTCTTGCTTTTGCATCGGTGTGTCAGCCCCATGCTTCTCCTTGACAATCTGGCGGAGAGAAAAACAACCGTGTAGCCGAGGCCGGCTAACAGGAGAAGACATCCAGATGGAAGGGGTCAAGACACAATGGCTGTTGTCTGCCCCGCTCGGGCCTAAGGCTTCCCTTCGGGTGGTGCTGCTGACATCAGTTCTGATATGCAGCCCCAGCCTGGGTTGCCGAGCTTAGTTTTCCACTTGGCGCCTTGGGGGGTACTGGCATTTGTCTTGAGTTGAATGGCAGCTGCTGAGAAGGATCTCCTGAGGTCCTTTTGGGGGGGGGAGCTTTGGCATCCGTGCTACCTGATGGTATCTTTTCAGAAGCTGCCAGTGCAGTGGCCCCGTTTTCTTGCCCTATTTACAAGGTACCAGTGGAGGAGAATATTTGTAGCTCAGGTTTGAGATGAGGAGTTCTTGGTGCTCTCGGAGCTTGCAGATGTGACATCATCAGGGATAGAAGGGAGTGGAGTTTGCAGGGAGGTGGGTGGGGGGAAGGACGAGGAGGACGAGGGCAACTGTGGGGTCCTTGGTGCTCTCTGAACTTGGTTGTTTTCTTGCAGATGATTCACGACCCAAACTAGGCAACATTATCACTGTTAGAAGGGAGTTGGATGCGTGGGGAGGAGGAGGAGGAGGAAGGACTGTGGGGTCCTTGGTGCTCTCTGAGCTTGGTGGTTTTCTTGCAGACATTTCATTACCCTACTAGATAACATCATCAGTGCTAGAAGGGAGTGTTTTGCAGAGAGGAGGAGGAGGAGGAGGAGGAGGAGGGGGAGGAGGAGGAAGAAGAAGAGGAAGAGGGAGAAGGAGAAGAAGAAGGAGGAGGAGAAGGAGAAGGAGAAGGAGAAGGAGAAGAGGAGGAGGAGGAGGAAGAGGAGGAGGAAGAGGAGGAGGAGGAGGAGGAGGAGGAGGAGGAGGAGGAGGAGGAGGAGGAGGAGGAGAAAGGACTGTGTGGTCCTTGGGGCTCTCTGAGCTTGGTGGTTTTCTTGCAGATGTTTCATGACCCAAGCTAGATAACACCGTCAATGTTACTTACCTAGTAACTAGCTCAGAGAGCATCAAGGAACCCTATTTACAAGGCCCTTGGAGAGGAGGCAAGCACTGTCTTTGCCTGGGTGAAAGATATTGCATGGATCTGTTGATTTATACCACTCTGAGTGAGACCACGCTTGGAATGTTGTGCCCAGTCCTGGTCACCACAATACCAAAAAGATGCTGAGACCCTAGAAAGAGTGCAGAGAAGAGCAACAAAGGAGACTGAGAGAGAGAAAGGGAGAGAGATGGAGAAGGAATTGTACTCATTTTATGTATTCAATTCATGCTTATACTTACATATATTATCTATTTATTTATTTTATTTTTTATTTTAAATTGATTTATATGCCGCCCTTCTCCGGAGACTCAGGGTGGCTTACAATGCGTTAAGCAATAGCCTTCATACTTTTGTATATTCATACAAAGTCATCTTATTGCCCCCACAATCTGGGTCCTCATTTAACCTACCTTAGAAAGGATGGAAGACTGAGTCAACCTTGAGCCTGGTAAGATTCGAACCTGCAATAATTGCAGGCAGCTGTGTTAATAACAGGGTGCTTTAAACCACTGTACTACCAAGGCTCTAATATGTACTCGGCAAAATAAATAAATAAATTAAATAAATAAATAAACAAGAGAAAGAGAGAGAGAAAGGGAGAGAGAATGACAAGAGAAAGAGAGAGAGAAAAGGAGAGAGAATGAAAGAGAGAGAATGAACAAGAGAGGACAAGAGAGAGAGAAAAGGAGAGAATGAGAGGGACAATGAACAAGAGTGCAAGAGAAAGAAAGAGAAAATGAACAAGAAAAAAGAGGGAGAGAACAAACAAGTGAAAACAAGACACAGAGAGAAAGAGAATGAGAGAGAGAGGGAGAAGGAGGGAGGGAGGGAGAAAGAGAGAGAGAGAGAAAGAGACACAGTGAAAGACCCCTCTAGGATCTGTTTAAATTCTCCTGTCATATTGAGATGCTCTCACAATTTGGCTGGCATCTCCTGGGACATTTTTTGCCTTAATTGGTTATCTGATGAACACCCAAAGGAGTGTCTCTCTCCATAGTTAGACATTTTGAAGATGAGATTTGGAGGAGGTGAGCTGATTTGGGTACTTCAGAGCAATATTTTAAGAGAGGGTCCCCTCTCCTTCCGCTAAGCCTAACAGTTTTAAAAATCTATTCCCTCCATTATGATAATTTCAGTACTTTTCTTTCTTTGTGCATTTAATAACCTCACGTAAAAATTAACCAGACGTAAAAATTAATCTTCCATGAGTCCTTTTTAAAAAATTCAGTAGCCATAAATCCCAATGAAAAAAAGTTCTGGTCTCATATAATACAATATTATTCTTTAAAATGATTTGTATATGTGTTTAGTATTAGTATTTAATTTTTCTTGGCTTTTTCACAAGTTCTTTGAAGGGTCACTGAACGGAAGGTTGTAAGTCGAGGATTAACCGCATCTAATTTTTCATGTCTTTTTCGCAAGTTCATTGTACCTGGTAAAACGTCTTTTCATCCTGCGTCTGGCAAGGGTTGGACTAGAAGTCCTCTTTTTTTCCCCCATGTTTTATTTATTTTATTTATATAACATTCAATTTCCATCGAACAGTGTGTGATCTGAGTATAATTATTGTTAAACAATCATAATCCATGTATTTGTTGTAGCATTCATCATCATAATATTGATAATAGAATAATATAATAACAATAATACTTAACATCGTCTTCTTTAACAACTCTCCACATTAACATTTCCTCTTTTTTATGTCTCCTCCTTTCTAACTTCTGTTTCTGTTTGTCTAGTCATTGACAAAATACATCTCATATCCAAAAAAAAAAAATTCAGTTTCTTCTTTATCCTTGATAGTGAGCGTTAATCTATCCGTTTCTGCGCATTCTAATATTTTCTTAATTAGCTACGCCTCTGATGGAATGGCATTGTTTTTCCATTGCTGTGCAAACACAATTCTGTCTGTCTGTCTGTCTGTCTGTCTGTCTGTCTGTCTGTCTGCCTGCCTGCCTGCCTCTCTCTATTGTCTATCTATCAGCATCTGTCTGTCTGTCTGTCTGTCTCTCTCCCCTATCTATCTATCTATCTATCTATCTATCTATCTATCTATCTATTTATCTATCTATTTGCCTCTCTCTCTCTCTCTCTCTCTTATCTATCTATCCATCTATCTGTTTGCCTGTGTCTCTCTCTCTCTCTTTCCTATCTATCTATCCATCTATCTATCTATCTATCTATCTATCTATCTATCTATCTATCTATCTGTCAACAAGTACAAGGAAACAAGTAGCATTATAGACATAGCCATGGACACATGAAAAAAATTGGCACAAATAAAAGGATATAAATAGGCAAAACATAGCCATAAACACAGAACGATTACATAGAAGTATACAGTAATTCTAGTTGCGGTTAATAGATATAAAACCAGATACATAGGACTTTTATCATATAACTCTCCTTAAAGTCCCATTATGATTCCATGATTCAGTTTTAGCTGTTCCCAAATCCCTCTTCATTCATTAGCCCACCTCCCCAGTCTGGGGAAAAAAAATTCTACTCTTAAGTTGAAAGGGAAGGAAGGATGTTTCAGAGCCTGTTCTTCGAAGCGCTCCGTAATCATTGCGAGATGATTCCATGGGGCGCCCCAGATGTCACCTCCAGCCTGCTTGCATCTCCACGGGTTGCCTGCTGGACCCCACTTCCCTGCGGAGGGGGCACGAGGGGCCATGCAGATTTTGGGTCTTGTTGTCACAACTGCCGATCAGTGGGAGACAGCCGTGGCGCGTTGACCTCGCCGTGGTTCTCTCTCTTGTCAAAGAGGAAGAGAGAAGGGGGCGACCCCCAGGCCTTCTCCCCCCACTCCTCTCCCCCACCGCTGTGTCTTGTCAACCAGAGCTTGTCAGCTCTGAGAGGCAAAACCTGAATAGTTCTCCCTGGAACAAAGGCTGCAGAGCTGAGTCTAGAGTTGGAAAGAAAGGACTGTGCCAGTTCCCTGCGCGGAGCTTTGTCCAAAAGGACGAGAATCAAGAGCACGTGAAGAAGTGTTAATACCACTCTATAATGCCCCGGTAAGGCCACACGTGGAAGACTGCATCCAGTTTTGGTTACCACGGTGTAAAAAAAAAAAAAAGATGTTGAGACTTTAGAAAAAGTGCAGAGAAGAGCAAGTAAGATGATTAGGGGACTGGAGGTTAAAATGCCAACACAGTTCTAGGCTGCATCAACAGAGGGATAAAATCAAGATCACGTGAAGTGTTAATACTACTTTATAAGGCCTTGGTCAGGCCACACTTGGAATCCTGCATCCAGTTTTGGTCACCATGATGTAAAAAAGATGTTGAGACTCTAGAAAGAGTGCACAGAAGAGCAACAAAGATGATGAGGGGACTGGAGGCTAAAACTTATGAAGAACGGTTGGAGGAACTGGGAATGTCTGGTTTAATGAAGAGAAGGACTAAGGGGAGACATGGTAGCAATCTTCCAATATCTCAGGGGCTGCCCCAAAGAAGAGGGAGTCAAGCTATTCTCCAAAGCACCTGAAGGCAGGACAAGAAGCAATGGGTGGAAACTAATCAAGGACAGAAGCAACTTAGAACTAAGGAGAAATTTCCCAACAGTTAGAACAATTAATCAATGGAACGACTTGCCTCCAGAAGTTGTGAATGCTCCAATACTGGGAGTTTTTAAGAAGAGATTGGACAACCATTTGTCTGAAAGGGTTTAGGGTTTCCTGCCTAAGCAGGGGGTTGGACTAGAAGACCTCCAAGGTCCCTTCCAACTCTGTTATTTTGTTATTCTGTTATAAGGATGGAAAGGAAGCTTCCTGCCTGATTTATGACTACAGGTTCACAATGCAACCAGACAGTTGTCCTTTATTGCTACGATTCCTCTTTTAACATCAAGGAAATTGCTGCTGTTTCATCTTCTTTGGGCTTGGAAAAGAAAATATTAAATTAACGCACCCACTCTGAAACCTACCGGAGCTCCTCCGCAGCCGCATTTCAACCTTCTTCCTTTTTACCTTACATGCCACTGCAAACATCGGGGCCATCATTAATCCTTCTGATCCTTCATCCATCACGCCTGTAATGAAAATAATTACCTGAGAACCACAGAGGGTTTCTCAGGGCTTTGTTCGGAGGTCGCAATTCCTGGTAGACTTTAATAATATATATAAATAAATTTGGCAAATGAGCATGTTATAGAAAATAATTAAGTGCCTCAGCTAGGCTCCCTCCTTCCCCTTCCTCTTCTGTAAAATAGCGGGATTTAATTGAGTAAAAGTCAGTCGAAATAACCTGTGCTAAAGCAGAAGGCTTAATTTAACTTCAGGTAAGTATCTGTAACTGCCTGGGTCCACAAAGGAGGAGAGGTAGGGAGAGAAAGAGAGAGAAAGAGAGAGTAGGGAGGGAGAGAAAGAGAGAGAGAGAAGAGAGGGAGGGAGAGAAAGAAAGGGAGAGAGAGAGGGAAAGAGAGAGTAAGAGAGGGAGAGAGAGAGGGGGGGAGAGAGAGAAAGGGGGAGAGGGAGGGATGGAGAGAAAGAGGGAGAGAAAGAGGGAGGGAGAGAGAAAGGGAGAGAGGGAGGGGGAGAGAGAAAGAGAGGGAGAGGGAGAGGGAGGGATAGAGAGAAAGAGGGAGAGAAATAAAGGGAGAGAGAAAGAGAGGGAGGGAGGGAGAAAAAGAGGGGGAGAAGGAGAGGGAGGGACAGAGAGTAAGAGGGAGAGAAAGAAAGGGAGGGAGAGAAAGAGGGAGGGAGGGAAAGAGGAGAGGTCAGCTCGTTTGGGTAAGTTGATTTAGGGATGAGCAAATGGCATTTCTGAAAATAAAGCGATGCCTCTCGGCTCATCCAGACCAGATCATGAGTGGTATAAATCAGCTGCTTTCCAGGGCTCTTGGACAGAGGACTTTGATTTAATGCCTGATTGTTGAAATGCTAATTCCTCAAAGGAGGCAAGCGCAAGATTTTGGACCCCAGTCTAGGAGTCCCACCTAGAATGGTTGAGGTGGGTGGCAGATCAATTGAATAAAAGAAAGAAAGAAAGAAAGAAAGAAAGATAGAAAGAAAGAAAGAAAGAAAGAAAGAAAGAAAGAAAGAAAGAAAGATGGAAAGAAGGAAGGAAGGAAGGAAGGAAAGAAAGAAAGATGGAAGGAAGGAAGGAAAGAAAGAAAGAAAGAAAGAAAGAAAGAAAGAAAGAAAGAAAGAAAGAAAGAAAGAAAGAATAAAATAAACAAGAGACTGGAATAAAGTGCAGGTAGAAATCCTAAGGGTCGAGCTGAGCACCATAAGAGGCCAGAACCAGGTGAGAGCGTTTGGCCCATCTGTTGTGGCCCGTCAGCGGCCTGTGCAGCTAGTAGCTGATTCCGACAACGAGGAGGCTGGTGTGGTGCTGCGCCAGCAGCCTGTGCAGCTGGTGCTCGAGTCAGACAATGAGGAGGCTGGAGAAGATTTGATGCCACATGCAGGGATTCAGCCAGGGCCTTCAGAACCTCCAGAAGCTCCCTTAAGTGAAGAGGAAGAAGAGGAGGAGCCTCTTCTCAATGCACAGGTGCACAGAGCTGCCAAAAGGCAGGAGTGGTTACTCAGGAGGAGGTCTCCTCGAGAGTAAGGCTTGGGGCTAATTGGCCACTCCCTTAGCCTATTTAAGGAGGAACGCCGATTGCAGCAAGTTGTAAGGAATAACTTTAGTTCACTCTCCTTCGCGTCTGGATTCTCTGCAAATTGCTTCTGGGCTCTCTGCCAACTCTAGTAAGACTGTGATTACCTTATCTTAGAATTCTGGTAGGCTGTTAAGACAGTTCAAGAACGTTATTTTGAGTAAATAAGCTTTGTATAGAGTTTGTGCGCATTCTTTGGGGTCCGTAGCTGGGGCAGAACTCCCATCAGTATTGCTGAACCACAGGTAGACCTCGACTTACGACAATTCATTTAGTGACCCTTCAAAGTTATAACAGCACAGAAAAAAGGGGACTTACGACCGTTTTTCAAACTTACAACCGTTTTTCAATGGATTTTCAAACTTACAACCATTGCAACATCCCCATGGTCATGTGATGAAAATTCAGACGCTTGGCAACTGCTTCATATTTGTGACGGTTGGAGCATCCCGGAGTCACGCGATCCCCTTTCGTGACCTTCCATTGCAACCTGTTCCCTTGGTTGATTGTTTTCCCTGTCAGAAAATTCCTCCTTATTTCCAGGTTGAATCTCTCCTTGTTCAGTATCCATCCATTATTCCTTATCTGGCCTTCAGGTGCTCTGGAAAATAGCTTGACCTTCTCCTCTCTGTGGCAGCCCCTCAAATATTGGAAGATGCTATCCTGTCTCTCCTGGTCCTTCTCTTCCTTAGACTAGCCATGCCCAGTTCCTGCAACCGTTCTTCATATTTTAGTCTACAGACCTTTGATCATTTTTGATAGATTCAGATTAACAAGAGTTGGAAGGAACTTTGTAGGCCATCTAGTCCAACCCCCCACACAAGCAGGAGACCCCACACCATTTCTGACAGATGGCAGTCCAGTCTCTTCTTGAAAGTCCCAAGTGATGAAGCTCCCACAACTTCTGAAGGGAACTTCTGCCTAACTGGTTGATTGTTCTCACTGTCAGAAAATTCCTCCTTATTTCCAGGT
The DNA here is from genome assembly GCF_059756535.1 of Pantherophis guttatus. Lineage (NCBI taxonomy): Eukaryota > Metazoa > Chordata > Lepidosauria > Squamata > Colubridae > Pantherophis > Pantherophis guttatus. The sequence continues at coordinate 6,907,054 of NC_142079.1, read as the reverse complement.
TGAATCTCTCCTTGTTCAGTTTCCATCCATTATTCCTTATCTGGCCTTCAGGTGCTCTGGAAAATAGCTTGACCCCCTTCCTCCTCTCTGTGGCAGCCCCTCAAATACTGGAAGACTTGCTATCCTGTCTCCCCTGGTCCTTCTCTTCACTAGACTAGCCATGCCCAGTTCCTGCAACCGTTCATCGTAGGTTTTAGTCTCCAGTCCCCTAATCATCCTGGTTGCTCTTCTCTGCACTCTTTCTAGAGTCTCAACATCTTTTTTTACAGTGTGGTGACCAAAACTGGATGTAGGATTCTAAGTATGGTCTTACTAAGGCTTTATAGGGTGGTATTAGTACCTCCCTTGATCTTGATTGTATCCCTCTGTTAATGCAATTTAGGATGGCGTTGGCTTTTTTGGCTGCCACTGCTGGCTCATATTTAGCTGGTTGTCCACTAAGACTCCATGATCCCTCTCCCAGTCACTGCTATTAAGCCTGGTTTCACCCAGTATATATGTGTGCTTTTGGTTTTTTCTTACCTAAGTGTAGGACTTTACTTTTCTGGAGCAAGCATGGGATGAATTTGGAAATGTTCTGCTTATCACTTCCTCCCGGATTGGAATCGAAGGGCTGACTGCATTTGGTCCCTAGCTCTCGGCAATATATATATTTTTTTCCTTTTCTTCGCCCCGTAAAATCAACCGTGCCTCTAAGTTATGCTTTCTTACGCAGCAAAGGGAGCTTTATCACCACACAGGAAATCAGATGCAAATGTAACCTTCCAAAAATGGCACGTAATTAAAAACACACACACACCTTCACCTGCCTTTATAGCCAAGCTGGGATAACGAAAGCCAACCTCGGCATTCAAAGCCTCTAAGATAAAATGCTATAAAATTTGCTTCTCCGGAGCCCGAGGGCTCAAAGATTGACTGATGTATATAGAAAAACCCTCAGGGGCTAAAGCTACCTGCCTGCCTGCTCGGTGCTTACAGATGGTCAAATTCCAGCAGTCCAGGTATACATACGTACATATATATAATATCTCCGAAATTTCCAGCGGGGCCCCCGTGGGCCCCTCGGCTTAAAAAGAGAAATATAAACGGACTCCTGGTTGCAACGGTTGGCAGCTTTCTTTTAATTTGCTCTTCGAGGCAAGCCAGAGTATTTATTCTTGCAAACAGTCATTTGCAAAGCCTTCGGAGAAGGCTTCGTTCTGGTGGGTCAGAAGCAGAGCTGGGCGGGCCGTGGAGAGGGGAGGGGAGAGGAGGAAATGTCAAGCATCTGGAGAGCCAGAGGTGCGTGCGTGCATGTGTGTGTTTTGATGGGAGAATTAAAAAGGATACAGCGGTCACAACGACTCCGAACCCAGCAGTATTCAAACCGCAGCACAGCAGGAAAAGAGATTTTTCTCCTTGGGTCTCTCTTGGGGAAAGGATGCAATGGCGCCTCCCTCCTTTCACATTTTTTTCCCCCAGCGATTCCTTTGTATATGTCCAAGTCCTGCCTAAATATGGATAGATCGGAGAGTGAAACCCTAACCATCACCACCCCCAGAGTGGCTCACGAGAAATTAGGTAAGATTTAAGATTCCTTCAGAGAGCAGCCGAATTTGAAAAGCCCAACGCTTCGGTGCTAGTTCACGTTAGCCATAGAGAAACGTTATCCAGCCCCCTGCATGGTGTCATGCCCCTCCAAGCCCAGAATATCTTCTAAATCAGGGGTCTGCAACCTTAAACACTCAAAGAGCCATTTGGACCCGTTTCCCACAGAAAAGAAAACACCGGGAGCCACAAAACCCTTCCTGTCCCTGACTATTTCTTGAGCGGCCACAAAACTAGCATATGTAGTCGAATTAAATGTTCTGTTTTCTTCTGAAACTTTTCTTTTCATGGATTTTTACACCCTGCCAAAGGCTTTTCTGGGCAAAAGTTCAGAAGCAAGAGATGCCGACAAGAAACAAATGTAGCAACGTTGGTTTCCTATAAAGATCCCAAGAGCCGTTGCTGCTCTTTTAAGCCTCATGGGAGTGGCCAATCATCTCCTGGTCTTACTCCTGAGTCGTCCTTTTTGCTTTAGCTGCTCTTGCCTTCTGGCAGCTCTTCGCATGCGTGCATTAGGAACAGGCTCCTCCTGTTCCTCTGCCTCTCTGCTATCCGCCTCTGGAGGCTCCGGAGTCCGCGCATCGCTCCCAGATGGCCCTGGCCCCATCTCTGCCTCCGACGCAGAGCCCTCATCCGGGACTCCAGGACTGGCCCATTGTCCTCCCCAGCCACCTCACTGTCCGACTCCGCTGCCAGCTCCACAGGCTGCTGGCGGACCACAACAGTAGCAAAACATCTGCAATGAAACAACCAAGCTCAGGGAGCACCAAGGACTCTACATGCAAACGCAGGTATCTTTAGGAAATATTGGTCAGTAGGGAAAGCCTATATAATAAACCTGAAAATGTCACTTTCTGTTGGTAGGCGAGATCAGAATTCAGCAGTTGGACTGGGAAAAAGAAATGAAAATCCTGGGAAAAAAACCTGCCTTGTAAACATATTAAGTTCCAAAAGGAGTCCAGAAAACTGATAGTATCTATCACTTACCGCACCTGTGTCTGGTTTGCCAATTGCACAGTGGCAGATAGGACAGCGCTCCAGAGGGTCAACGTCATTGCCCAGAGGATCATTGGTTACCCTCTCCCCTCATTGGAAGAGCTTTTATAGCGCCCGCTGCCTTAAGAAAGTTCAAAACATTCTTAAAGATTCATCTCACCCTGGGCACCCTTTTTTTTTTTTGAACTATTACCATCTGGCAGACGGTACAGGACAATAAAAACAAGGACAAATAGGCTGAAAAACAGCTTCTATCGCAGGGCAGTAACCATATCGAATTCTACGGTATAGTGCAATATTAATGCAATATCGGGGTTTTCAATTCAATTGTATAGAATGCGAAGGATGGGTAGTTTTTGTTTTATTGTTTATGTATAATGTACACTGACGAGAGGGACGCGGTGGCTCAGTGGCTAAGATGCTGAGCTTGTCGATCGAAAGGTCGGCAGTTCAGCGGTTCGAATCCCTAGTGCCGCGTAATTGGGGTGAGCTCCCGTGACTTGTCCCAGCTTCTGCCACCGAGCAGTTCGAAAGCACATTAAATAAAATGCAAGTAGAAAAATAGGGACCACCTTTGGTGGGAAGGGAACAGCGTTCCGTGCGCCTTTGGCGTTGAGTCATTCCGGCCACATGACCACGGAGACGTCTTCGGACAGCGCTGGCTCTTCGGCTTTGAAACGGAGATGAGCACCGCCCCCTAGAGTCGGGAACGCCTAGCACATATGTGCAAGGGCAATATTTACCTTTACTTTACATTGAAGATGGCATTTAATTTCGTTGTACGAGGTGCATTGACAATAAAGTAAACTAACATTAACCCCTAATTAACTGGATCCTCCTTATGGCTGAAGAGAAAGCCATTTTTTTCTCCCTTTATTCATTGCATTCTTCTTGTCTTCCTCCTCTGTCTCCAGATACACTCTCAGTACCTCGCTGGTCCCCCCAAATTCCTAGACGGGATCTTGGAAACTCAATCAAACACAGGTATAACAAATATATATATATATATATATATAAAGGAAGAATCTGCAGAGTGCTGGCAGAGATAGTTATTTTATTTTACGATATAATGGATGCAAGGGTAGCTGTTTATATCCACCTTGTGGGCCCTCAAACATATCACTCATTCTTCAGCTTTCTATGCACCATTGTTACCGGTAGCTATGGATACTTGGGGACAGGGAAATCAAACAATACTCCAATCCCTTAATAACCACCGTGAGAACACGTATGCATAAAGAGTTACTCCAGGTGATGGAGTCGTTCAAGGACGCTAGCGTGCTCTGCGTCGAAACGGAATTTCACACCACCTCATATTTTGTCAGTTTGGGGGTTTTGAAAGTTCCCAACTGCCCTCTTTGCCTCGGTGGGTATATAGTTGGTTTGACTCGCTCAAAAAAAAATATTTAAAAAATCTCACTTGCGTTTAACTACTAAGAGCAAGCGAGTTGCAATTGATTTGTATTGGCTTGCTACGGCAGAAATCAATAAGTAATTCGGACTCAGGTGCCTGGGAGAACTAAGCCTGCAGAAATCATGGAAGATTTATTCAGTGAGAAATGCTCTCATTTGGAGAAGAGAAAGCTTTTATAGGCTTAACTGAGGCCAACCTCTCTCTCTCCCTCTCTCTCCCTCCCTCCCTCTCTCTTTCTTGCTCTTTCTCTCTTTCTTTCACACTTTTTCTTTCACTTTTTTTCTTTCTCTTTCTCTCCCCCTGTCTCTCCCTACCGCTTCCTCTCTTTCTCGCTCTTTCTTTCTCTCTTTTTCTTTCTCTCTTTCTCTCCCTCTCTCTTCCTCTCTCCTCTTCTCTCTTTTTCTCTTTCACACATTCTCTCTTTCTCTTTTATTTTCTCTTCTTTCTCTCTTCCTCTCCCCCTCTCTCTTTCTCTCTCTTCCTCTTCCTCTCCCCCTCCCTTTCTATTTCACTCTCTCCCTGTCTCTTTTTCTTTCTCTTTCTTTTGCTCTCCCTCCCTCTCTCTCTCCCCCTCTCTCTCTTTCTTTCTCTTTCATTTCTCTCCCTCCCTCCCTCTCTCTCTTTCTCTCTCTCTCTCTCTTTTGCTCTTTCTCTCTTTCTCTCTTTCTCTTTCATACTTTTTCTTTTTCTCTTTCTCTCCCCCTGTCTCTCCCTCCCTCTTCTTCTCTCTCTCTTTCTCTTTCACACATTCTCTCTTTCATTTTCTCTTCTTTCTCTTTTCCTCTCCCCCTCTCTCTTTCTCTCTCTTCCTCTCCCCCCTCTCTCTTTTTCTATTTCACTCTCTCTGTCTCTTTTTCTTTCTCTTTCTTTCGCTCCCCTTCTCTTTCTCTCTCTCTCTGTCTCTCTCTCTTTCATTTTCTCTCTCCAGGTTTTCCACAAAGTATTGGATGTCTCAGACATGCACCGTCTGTGGGAAAGGAATGTTGTTTGGGCTGAAATGTAAAAACTGCAAGTACGTCTCCTTTTTTGTCATGTGTGCATTCCCCAGACACCTAATATACTGAATTGTTGTGGCTAGGTTCTGCTTTCCTTTGCTGCAGACTTCTGGCCCTTCCTATATATCTCCCTGCAACTCCTGTTCATAAGGAGTCTAAAATAAGGAGTTTTTTCACCAATATTTGTCAAGGCTGGGCCTTTGGTATCAGAGAGCTGGAAGTGCTGATTTTGCACAATCAGCCAGCTTGATCTGGAAGTCTTTGTCGTCCTATAATTTTGTAGACAACCAGTTTGCTCTAGTGGTTAAACTACCAGGCTAGGAACTGGGAGATGGTGAGTTCTAGTCCTGCCTTATGTGTAAAAGATAGCGGGGCAACTTTGGACCAATCACCAGAAGACAATGAGTTTTAGTCCCGCCTTAGGCATGAAAGCCAGCTGGGTGACTTTGAGCCAATCACCAAGAGACAATGAATCCTAGCCCCGCCTTAGGTGTGAAAGACAGGAGACTGGGAGTTCTAGTCCAGACTTAGGCATGAAAAGTGGCTCGGTGACTTTGGGCCAGTCCCTCTCTCTCCGCCTAACCCCGCTTCACAGGACTGTCATGGTGGGGAAAATAGGAGGAGGAAATAGTATCAGGTGTGTTCTTTCCCTTGAATTGTAAAAAAAAAATAACAAAGGCGGGATATAAAATAAATAAATAAATAAATAAATAAATAAATAAATAAATAAATAAATAAATAAATAAATAAATAAATAAATACCTGTCTACCTACCTACCTACATACATACATTCATACATTCAAAGAAACTCCATTGCACTTCTTCCGGAAGGGCAGTAATCAGTGCTGGGATTCAAATTTTTTTTACTACCGGTTCTGTGGGTGTGGCTTGGTGGGCGTGGCATGACTTGGTGGGCATGGCAGGGGACGGCTACTGCAAAATCTCCATTCTCACCCCACTCCAGGGGAAGGATGCTGTAAAATCTCCATTCCCTCCCCACCCCATTAACCTGTTTTCCAGCTCCATTCTCCTGTACATGGCAACAAAGGAAGACCCAGCCAATCAGCTGGGACTTGGGAGGCAGCGAAAAGATCAGGGGGTGGAGCCAGCCAGAAGTGGTATTTTCTGGTTCTCTGAACTACTCAAAATTTCTGCTACCGGTTCGCGAGAACCGGCTGAATACCACCTCTAGCAATAATCCAGTCTGAACTATTTCTGAAGTCCCACTTCCCATGAGCCGAGCCTCAAACCAGATGTTTTTTCTGCTTGATTCCTCCTAGGCTAAAGTGCCACAACAAATGTACCAAAGAGGCCCCACCGTGTCACCTGCTGATCATCCACCGTGGAGGTAAGAGCCACTACAGTCACGTTTCTAATTTTCAACCGAATCCTTTGATTACCAGATCACGCTAAACATTTTATTGGTTCAATAAGCGGATAAAATAACAGATCGCCAAAGGTGGAATGTTTTGCTCCGCCTCTTTCTTTATTTTGATTTTCCTCTTCTCCAGCCTTTTCTCTTTCTTTCTTTCTCTCTTTTGTTTTTGATTCAGCAAGATTAGTCCGGACAGAATCTGTGCCATGTGATATCAACAATCCATTGCGGAAGCCCCCCAGATATTCAGATCTGCACATCAGCCAGACGCTTCCCAAAACCAACAAAATCAACAAGGTGAGATGTTACAAAAGTCACACAACCCTGGGGTTGCTTTCTAATTTAGTCTTACAGGTAGTGCAGTTAGGGACTAAACGGGATTCTTAACTTCTTTCCCAATTTAGAAAGCAGTAGATACAGAATGTGGATTGAGAATAAGGATGTTTATTGTTCGCTCCTGTTATGACTGCAGGGAATTGATAGAAAGGACCCATGTCTCAAAATCTAGAGAACTGATGAACAGGACAGAATAGAAAATATATTATGGGCAGTCCTCGGCTTACAGCCATTCTTACAACCAGTCTTCGGCTTACAACCATTCTTTACAACCAAATCTAGAGAACTGATGAACAGGACAGAATAGAAAATATATTACAGGCAGTCCTCTGCTTACAACCATTCTTACAACCAAATCTAGAGAACTGAGGAACAGGACAGAATAGAAAATATATTATGGGCAGTCCTCGGCTTACAACCAATTTTACAACCAAATTTAGAGAACTGATGAACAGGACAGAATAGAAAATATATTACGGGCAGTCCTCGGCTTACAACCATTCTTACAACCAAATCTAGAGAACTGATGAACAGGACAGAATAGAAAATATATTATAGGCAGTCCTCGGCTTACAACTATTCTTACAACCAGCCTTCGGCTTACAACCATTCTTTACAACCAAATCTAGAGAACTGATGAACAGGACAGAATAGAAAATATATTATGGGCAGTCCTTGGCTTACAACTATTCTTACAACCAGTCTTCGGCTTACAACCATTCTTTACAACCAAATCTAGAGAACTGATGAACAGGACAGAATAGAAAATATATTATGGGCAGTCCTTGGCTTACAACTATTCTTACAACCAGTCTTCGGCTTACAACCATTCTTTACAACCAAATCTAGAGAACTGATGAACAGGACAGAATAGAAAATATATTACGGGCAGTCCTCTGCTTACAACCAATTTTACAACCAAATTTAGAGAACTGATGAACAGGACAGAATAGAAAATATATTACGGGCAGTCCTCGGCTTACAACCATTCTTACAACCAAATCTAGAGAACTGATGAACAGGACAGAATAGAAAATATATTATAGGCAGTCCTCGGCTTACAACTATTCTTACAACCAGTCTTCGGCTTACAACCATTCTTTACAACCAAATCTAGAGAACTGATGAACAGGACAGAATAGAAAATATATTATGGGCAGTCCTCGGCTTACAACCAATTTTACAACCAAATTTAGAGAACTGATGAACAGGACAGAATAGAAAATATATTACGGGCAGTCCTCGGCTTACAACCATTCTTACAACCAAATCTAGAGAACTGATGAACAGGACAGAATAGAAAATATATTATAGGCAGTCCTCGGCTTACAACTATTCTTACAACCAGTCTTCGGCTTACAACCATTCTTTACAACCAAATCTAGAGAACTGATGAACAGGACAGAATAGAAAATATATTATGGGCAGTCCTTGGCTTACAACTATTCTTACAACCAGTCTTCGGCTTACAACCATTCTTTACAACCAAATCTAGAGAACTGATGAACAGGACAGAATAGAAAATATATTATGGGCAGTCCTCGGCTTACAACCAATTTTACAACCAAATTTAGAGAACTGATGAACAGGACAGAATAGAAAATATATTACGGGCAGTCCTCGGCTTACAACCATTCTTACAACCAAATCTAGAGAACTGATGAACAGGACAGAATAGAAAATATATTATAGGCAGTCCTCGGCTTACAACTATTCTTACAACCAGCCTTCGGCTTACAACCATTCTTTACAACCAAATCTAGAGAACTGATGAACAGGACAGAATAGAAAATATATTATGGGCAGTCCTTGGCTTACAACTATTCTTACAACCAGTCTTCGGCTTACAACCATTCTTTACAACCAAATCTAGAGAACTGATGAACAGGACAGAATAGAAAATATATTATGGGCAGTCCTTGGCTTACAACTATTCTTACAACCAGTCTTCGGCTTACAACCATTCTTTACAACCAAATCTAGAGAACTGATGAACAGGACAGAATAGAAAATATATTATGGGCAGTCCTTGGCTTACAACTATTCTTACAACCAGTCTTCGGCTTACAACCATTCTTTACAACCAAATCTAGAGAACTGATGAACAGGACAGAATAGAAAATATATTATGGGCAGTCCTTGGCTTACAACTATTCTTACAACCAGCCTTCGGCTTACAACCATTCTTTACAACCAAATCTAGAGAACTGATGAACAGGACAGAATAGAAAATATATTATGGGCAGTCCTTGGCTTACAACTATTCTTACAACCAGTCTTCGGCTTACAACCATTCTTTACAACCAAATCTAGAGAACTGATGAACAGGACAGAATAGAAAATATATTACGGGCAGTCCTCTGCTTACAACCAATTTTACAACCAAATTTAGAGAACTGATGAACAGGACAGAATAGAAAATATATTACAGGCGGTCCTCGGTTTACAACCATTCTGACATCCAAATCTAGAGAACTGATGAACATGACAGAATAGAAAATATATTACAGGCAGTCCTCGGCTTACAACTATTCTTACAACCAGTCTTCGCCTTACAACCATTCTTTACAACCAAATCTAGAGAACTGATGAACAGGACAGAATAGAAAATATATTACAGGCAGTCCTCGGTTTACAACCATTCTGACATCCAAATCTAGAGAACTGATGAACAGGACAGAATAGAAAATATATTACAGGCAGTCCTCGGCTTACAACCATTCTTACAACAGCTGTCTTAGCATTCCGATGATCATGCAATTCAAATTCAGGTGCTTGGTAACCAGCGTTTATTTATGATGATGATTGTGGCATACCAGGGTCAGGCCATCGGCATTGGCAACCTGCCACGGTTGGCTTCCGACAAGCCAAGTCAGTGGGGGGGAAGCCGGATTCACTTAACAAGCAGACAATTCACTTAACAGCTGCAATGATTTGCTTAAGAAAGCTTGTAAAAGTGGGTGCAACCCACGCAACAACCACTTTGCTTAGCGATGGAAATTCTGGCCCCAATTGTTGTCTTAAGTCAGAAACTACCCATTTAGCAAATCCTGTTTCTTGTATAAATTTTGTAGGGATTGTGAGGTTTGTTTGTTTGTTTGTTTTTTTGCAATGTGGAAGAATCCCAAAGTTGCTTTATTTCAAGAGCCAACTGGACTTTCTTGTTTTCCTTGGAAGACATTTCGCTTCTCATCCAATTCTTTAGCTTTGGCTGGACAAAGTGGGGAATGGAAGGATTTATACTCCTTGCAGACAGTTGGTCATTTGCATCCTTTGAGAGAGTCGTTGAGGCCACTTGGAGGTTTGTCTGTCTCCTCAGGGTCACCTGAGTAGTGCAACTGGGTGTGGAGCCTTCTTGGAACTATTGTGTTGTAGACCGGAGATAGATAATGTCGTATCCCTCCCCCTCTGTTGAGAGAGGGCTGTTCAATTTTGACATAGATGACCTCTTTGACCTCTCTTTCAAACCAACAGTCCTCTCTGTCCAAAACGTGGACTTTGCTGTCTTCAAAAGAGCGGCCTTTGTCTTTTAAATGCAGACAGACTGCCGAATCTTGTCCTCGTGGGTTTGTTCTCCTATGTTGCGCCATGCGTTTATGAAGTGGTTGTTTTGTTTCCCCGATGTACAGATCTGCACATGGCTCACTGCATTGTACTGCATATATACCACATTGCTCAGTTTGTGTCTGGGCATTTTATCCTTGGGATGGACAAACTTCTGCCTTAGTGTATTCTTGGTGTTTGAAGTGTGCCTAATGCGGAAGAATATAGTACGTTGATTCCTTTCTCTGCCATTCAAGATGCTGAGGTGCTTCACAACTTTGCGAAGCCAACTTTTGTTTAAGCCAAGGTTCGTAGCATCAACTACAATTGGCTCTTTCCGTCTGTTATGAACACTCTTCCGCAATGGCTCGAATTGAGCACAAAGAAGCGAGAGGGAGAAACAAACATTGGCACCAAACAAGCGCTTACAGCGACTTGACCGAATTAAGACCCTGTTTTAAGTCTTAAGGCATGAAAAGGCCCTTCCTTTTCTTTGCAAAAACGGCTTGTGGCTCTTGATCGTAGAGCTGTGACGGGAGAGGAACAGGGCAGCTGGCCAATTGTACTGAGGTTGGGGTCAGCCAGCAGCCACCGCGGAACTAAACCATTAAGGGATGCCAAAGTTGGATTCAGAACACTGCTTCTCTGCCAGCAAGTTCCTAAGAAAGCACCTGAACTAGTTGGAACACACACACACACTGTACCTTTACAGGGAGGATACATGAGATGTGGGTGTGGCTTACTGATGATGGCTAACGAGCCAGAAATAGATCTATATAAGTCTCTCACCTGGCAGCAAGAACTTGCTGTCTGCCAGAAAGAAAAAAAGCCCAGAATCGAGTGGATGTGATTCTACTGAGCTAGGGCTGCAGAAAAACCTTGGTTACGTAGGAAAAACCTGGCTAGAGGAAAAACATCTCAAAAAATATATATATCAAACATCTCAAATATATATCTCAAATATATATATATCAAATTTATAAATATATATAAATTTATATCAAATTTATATTTCGCTGATAAAGAAATAAAGGGAGACTAGCATAGATCTATTTCAAGCTATTTAGCTCTCATCAGCTAGCCATACCCTTACTTGGATTCAAACTTGGGCTGCCTGCATGTTAGGTGGTTGTATTAACCTCTGAGCCACAAGTTCTCCTCCCTTCATCAGTTTGAGCCAGGGGAGAGAGATTAAGTGTTATTCTATCGAGGCACCTGGTCTATCCCAGCATGTGGGAGGGAGCATACTGCATCCCTTTCGCCTTTCAGCTCCAATCCAGGAGCTGGCAGTAGACTTTGGCCCAAAGTCACCAGGCAGCTTTCATGGTTTCAGGCAGTACTAGAACTTACAGTCTCCCACTTTCTAGACTGGTGCCGTAACCACTAGACCAGTGTTGGCGATACTTTTTGGCACAGGGCCGAAACGGGAGCGCACACGCGTGGGGGAACACCAGAAACCGGAAGAGCAGCTCCCCAGCACGGATGCGTGTGCTGGGAAGCTGAGCTTCTGGTTTTCCGGCGAGCGTATGTGCACCGGTCACCTGGTCTCTGTCATTTTCCAGGAAGTCCCTGTGCTTCTCCTGTGGCAAAAAAACCAACAACAATCTGTGGACTCTTGTGATTTAGGCTGCAATCTAGATTCTCATCCATCATTTTTTAAATGGAACAAAAGAGTAGCCTTTGCATTGTTTTAAAGTTGTTTCCTGCTTCTCAGAGACAGGGCAGGAAGAGAGAGGCTGCTTGGAAAAGACGGGTTGCAAAAAAAAGCTTTATTTGATTTTGATGTGTGTCTCTGGAGGGCAGGATAAAGGGGTGGGGCCCAAATTACGTAGGTATGTACAATCAAGGCATCTTATGTGTTGTACTGGCATAATTGCAAAACGTTGGGAAACGTGGTCGTTTTTAGGCATGTTTGCATATAATTGAAAAAGGCCAGGAATGGCAAATCTAGGTTGATTTTAGGCATGAAAACCGGCTGCGTGATTTTGGGCCAATCACCAGAGATTTTATTTATTTATTTATTTATTTTTAAATCTGTATCCCGCCCTTCTCCCTGAGGACTCAGGGCAGTGAACAGCCAAGTAAAGGCATAAACTACAAACATTAAAATACAATTAAAAAGATATATATAAATTTGGCCCCATGATTAAAAACAATAACAAACAATTAAAAAACATTTTAAAAAGTGTTAGGCCAGCCCGGCTAGCTGGAAAAAGAAGGTTTTAAGGGCACGGCGGAAGGCACCGAGGTCTTGGATTCTCCTTATCTCTGGGGGCAGCTGATTCCAGAGGGAAGGTGCCCCCACAGAGAAGGCCCTCCCCCTGGGGGTCACCAGCCTAGATTGTTTGGCTGATGGCACCCCGAGGAGGCCCTCTCTGTGGGAGCGCACAGGTCGATGGGAGGCCATCGATAGCAGCAGGCGGTCTCGAAGATAACTAGGTCCTATGCCATGGAGCGCTTTAAAGGTGATAACCAACAGATAGTGAGTTCTAGTACCACCTTAGGTGTGAAAGACAGCTGGGTGGCTTTGGGCCAGTCACCAGGAGACTGTGAGTTCTAGTTCCACTATACGCATGAAAGCCAGCTAGGTGATTTTGGAGCAATCACCAGGAGAGGGTGAGTTCTTGTCCCACCCTAGGCATGAAAGCTGTCTGAGTGACTTTGGGCCAATCACCAGGAGACGCTGAGTTCTAGTCTGGAATATAAACGAGATCTCATTGGATGAAGACTTCAGGAGTCAGTAACAAGACCTGCTTGGTCTTGTTGGATAATGGAGAACTTTGATCTCCATCAGTGGTATAAGGACTCCTGCCTTGGGAAGGGGGTTTTCTAGAAGACCTCCAAGGTCACTTCCAGCCCTATGATTCTATTTTTTTATTTATTTTTTATTTTAATTTGATTTATATGCCGCCCTTCTCCGAAGACTCAGGGCGGCTTACAATGTGCTCAGCAATAGCCTTCATCCTTTTTGTATATATTTATACAAAGTCAGCTTATTGCCCCCACAATCTGGGTCCTCATTTCACCTACCTTAGAAAGGATGGAAGGCTGAGTCAACCTTGAGCCTTGGCGAGATTCGAACCCTGCAGTAATTGCAGGCATCTGGTCTTAATAAGCTTAATAACAGGGTGCCTTAAACCCCTGTACTACCAAGGCTCTATGATTCTTAAGCTTCCTCTTTGATTACTCTGACATCTGGGTGCTTCAAGGTGGAACCCCAGAAAGCCCCTCTCTCTCTTTCTCTCGGCCGACTCCAAAATTTGGTGAAAGAGGGCAAGTGAATAAGCAGGAACTGCTCTGTTAAGAGAAGACAGCTATACAGATGGAGACTTGCCTTAAGGTATCCCCCCACCCCTCTAATTAATTTGAAGTTCCCCTCGTCTTCTTCCAACTCCTAGGCACTCTTTGCCAGCGCTAGGAACTCTTCTTCACCACGGCGTTATCAGACAGTTGGCAGGCGGTAGCGTTCGTAGAGCCGCGTTCAGGATGTGCAGCCTGGCGCGAAGCTCCCGTCTGTCGCACCCTTATCGCAAAATGCCCTCGCTTGCCCCTTTTAAGTTAAACGGCCCGTGAGGAACGATGGATGGGGGAATCACTGGAGCCAAGCTGGATCCTCCAGGGGGGACACAATGGGCTTTCCCTGCCTCCTTTTTCTCCACCCCGAAGATCTTCCCATGTCTCCCAGCTGCTCAGGTAGCCCAGGTGTAGCTGTACTACCAGGAAGCACCAGGTGGTGGTTTTACTATCCAAACACGTGGTGAGAATTTCTCAGTCTATGGGCAAGATGTGCTGGGAACTGGGCAGCCTCCTAGCTAGTTAAAGAAATCCTAATGCCTACCCGTTTCCGACTCTCTCTCCCTCTCCCTTTTTTCTCTATTTTTTCTTTTTCTCTTTCTGTTTTTTCTCCCTCCCTCTCTTTCTCTCTCTCTCTCTCTCTAAGTTTCTCTTTCTGTTTTTTCTCCCTCTCTCTCTCTCTCTCTAAGTTTCTCTTTCTGTTTTTTCTCCCTGTGTCTCTCTCTCTTCCTCTCCCTTTCCTCTCTCTCCTCTCTCTCTTTCTCTCTATTTTTTCTCTTTCTCTTTCTGTTTTTTCTCCCTCCCTCCCTCTCTTTCTCTCTCTCTCTGTTTTTTCTCCCTGCCTCTCTCTCTCTTTCTCCCTCTCCCTCTCCCACTTTCTCTTTCTCTCTCTTTCCCTCTCTTTTTCTCTCTTTCTGTTCCCCCCCTCTTTCTCTCTCTTTCTCTCTCTCCCTCTTTATTTCCCCCCCTCTCTCTTTTGCATTTTGCTTTGGAGACTTTTTGTAGAAAGGCTCACACAGAGCTGGAAAACCCGCACTCAAAACTCCTTCCAGGAGGTGAGCAGTCCCAATAAAAAGTTAATGACGCCAGCATCCTCAGCAGCTGGAATGAGAATGAATAAAGCTTCTACACTAAAGTTCAATGAATAAAATATAAAACCAGCCTCAGAATGGGAACCTTTTGAAAGGGGGAAGATGACAGGTCTTGGCCTTATATTACACCCCAGCTACAGAGGCAAGGTGGTTAATAAAGGAGAACACTTGCCAATGAGATCCGATCAATCTGGGGTCAATAACCTGTTAGTTTGCCTGGTGATTTTATTCAATGCTCAATGAATTAAAAACTTAGCACTAGCCCGCCTCACGTCTTCCAGCCGAAGGGGTCCTCTGCAGACCCTGTCGGCCACGTAATTCTGACCGGCCAGGGTCAAGGAAAAGAGCCTTTTCTGCTGTGGCTCCAGCACTGTGGAACATCCTACAACCGGAAGTGAGAACTGCTCCCACCCGTTTAGCCTTCTGTTCTGACCTAGACTCCCTTAAAAAGCAGGAAGCAGAGTTTTGGTCCCGACAAAACCTCTTTTATTTACACGACTGTGAATTCCTTTCATTCACAAGTCAGCAAGGCTTGTCCGAACAGTTTTTCAAAGGAATATTTATCAACACAAACCTTATCTCGCTTGGCAAGCTGCCACGTAACTTGTTTCCAAACGCAGAGTAAGGTAAAACTTGGTGCAGAGTCCCTTAGAGTCATGAACAGAACTTCCCACTCTTGAAACAACCAACCGCCCACCCGAATTGTTTCCTGCAAAAGCCCCCTCCCTGTTCGCTCCTCTTTTGTTTCCTATGGGAGGGGCCAATCACCTCCAAGGTGTGGCTTTACTCCCAAGTCGACCCTGCTTTCTGAGTTGATCTTGTCTTCTGGCAGCTCTGCGCATGCACACACTGGGAACAGGCTCCAGCTGTTCCTCTGCCTCGCTGCTGTCTAGCTCCCTCTCTGCCTCCGACACAGAGCCCTCGTCCGAGCTTTCCCCAGCCCCCAGGACTAGCCAATTGTTCCTCCCCAACCTCCTCACTGTCCGATTCTGCTGCCAGCTCTACTGGCAAGCCACAACACTTTCCGTTAGAGAACAGCCACCTTCCTTAGTGATGCAATTTTTGATCCCAACTGAGGTCATAAGTTGAGGGCTACGTGTAGATTGTCAGGGTTCTGATGGATGCCCTAATTAAATCATGAGCTTCGAGCCCAGCTTCAAAAGAAATCCAATTATTTATTAGGAGCTTCATGTTGGCACGTTCCAAGTGAAGCCAACTCTGACCCCACATAATTTACAACCCAATCTTGACCCTGTTTCCCTCCTCCCCCCAAGGTGTGTCATCAGTCACATTTGCCAACGGAGCAATTTCGCGGGTTGTAGAGATCACTCCCCTCCGGCCTCTGTGGGTAACCCTGGGAGACAGCCTTGAGTGAGATATGTCTGGAATGTGCTTTTGTTTTTGGCTGCCATGTTGCTCCACCATTTTCCCATCCCACTTGCCTATGGCAATTCGAGAGCAGGCCAGGGATGCTTTGCAAGTTGACATAGATCTTCTGGGGAAGCCCAAACTGGAGACCTTCAGGCCTGCTTGTTAAGTGCTCACCCGACTGTTCTTCCTTCTCTCGTAGGATCACATTCCAGTGCCCTACCAGCCTGATTCCAGCAGCAATCCCTCCTCGACGACGTCGTCCACCCCTTCTTCACCAGCTCCCCCCCTGCCACCCAGCGCCACGCCGCCTTCGCCCTTGCACCCCTCCCCGCAGTGCACGCGGCAACAAAAACAGTTCAATTTGCCAGGTAAATGAGACATATTCAGTAATCATTCAGTCACTATTAGGTGCAGCAGCCAGCTCCTGCCAGCGATCCTAGTCTAAGGGAAGGAGTGGCAGCATTTGGGGGCAGAGTGAAAAGGGGCACCAGCCTGGAATCACTACGTAGCCACAAGGGAACTCAGTCCAACTTCTCTTCAATTCCATTGATCCTTATCTAACTCCAAACGGGTGCTAACCATTCATTGAGAAGATTCATATGTAGAGGTAGCAAGAAATCAGTTTAATTGGACTTTCAGATGTGGAGCTGGTCTTTCAGACCTGATGCCTAGGATCTAGTACAGGAGTATCAAACTTGCGGTGCCACATTGTTGTTACGTGATGTATCGCAATATTTTTCTCCTTCGCTAAACGGGGGGTGGGCGTGGACAGCGTATGACGACGCATTCGGCCTGCACACCACAAGTTTAACATCCCTGATCTAGTATGTTTTTCACCAATCCGGGTCCTTCTGATGCCTCTGAGTGAGCTGGGGGTTGGAATTTAACAGCAATCCTGTTAAAATGTTCAAGGAACTAGATTCCAAAATGGCTGAACCGAACAGATGGAATTTTGCTGTTCTCGAAATCTTTGGGTTTTGCTTACAGTGAGCTTTTTCATATATATATATATATATGCAGAAATATATGCAGAAATGTTTGCATAAATAGAAAAATATGCAGAAATATTTGCAAGCAGCTGTCCAGTTGGAGGGTTATTCCAGATGTCCACTGAGCAATTTGCTGGAGCTAAACTCTGCCAGTTTGCATCGATAAAAACAATTAAGCATTTGGCCCAGTTTTTTTAGCGAGCCAGTTCAATTCAGGAGCTCACCCCTGGGTCCTGGCAAACATTTAGGAAGACACAGACATGAAATTCACCAAGGATGAGCCCCTTTTTTTCCAACTTAGAAGTCAGGAGAAATTGCCTAACTTTATACCATATGTAACCTTACACCATAGGCAGTGGTGGGATTCAGCCAGTTCGCAGCAGGGGTGAAATGCTCCTGGCTTAGACCAGTTCGGAGAACCGGTAGCAATGGCAGCTTGAGGCTCCGCCTACTCGCCCGGTCGTCATTACTTCCTGGTTTTAACCACGAAGTAACCTGTTTTTTACCCTCTGCACATGTGCAGAAGGGTTTGTTCATGCGCAGAGGGTCGGCACGCACACATGACGCATGACACATGCATTTCTGAACCAGTAGGAGAGGTAAGTAGATTTCACCCCTGGTTCGCACCTATTTGGGAGAACTGGTTGTTAACTTTCTAAGCAGTTTGGAGAACCGGTTGTTGGAAGAAATCTTATTTTGGTTTTTTTCCCACTTTACAAGGCTAATCCTGTAAGGAAGGCAGGAAGGAAACACTCTGGTGGTGTTTCTAGCCTAATCTTTATTGCCCTGCTTACAGAAACCGCCTCTCTGGTTAACCCTTATTACATTGTAACAGCTAAGACGAAGCGCCCATCAAGTGACGTTGAGTTGGCCACGCCCACACGGTCACATGACTCCCCCCGAGCCATGCCTACCAGCTGGTCATTAGGGCAGAGAACCGGTTGTTAAATTATCTCTGAGGTCTCTTCCAGACCCTTTGATTCTATGTTCTACTCAGAATGGAAGCCCTGCTAATCTCTGATTCCTCCTAATCTATGTGTTTTCACTCTTCCAGCTTCTCACTACTACAAGTACAAGCAGCAGTTCATTTTTCCAGGTAAGTAATCTACCGACAATGGCAAGAGTAGTTCTAACCAGAAGATCTGCTAGAAATTCAGAAAGTTTTTACCTGCATGTAGCCAGGAGACGCGGTGGCTCAGTGGCTAAGACGCTGAGCTTGCCGATCGAAAGGTCGGCAGTTCAGCGGTTCGAATCCCTAGTGTCGCATAACGGGGTGAGCTCCCGTGACTTGTCCCAGCTTCTGCCAACCTAGCAGTTTGAAAGCAGGTCAAAAATGCAAGTAGAAAAATAGGGACCACCTTTGGTGGGAAGGGAACAGCGTTCTGTGCGCCTTTGGCATTGAGTCATGCCAGCCACATGACCACGGAGACGTCTTCGGACAGCGCTGGCTCTTCAGCTTTGAAACGGAGATGAACACCGCCCCCTAGAGTCGGGAACAACTGGCACATATGTGCAAGGGGAACCTTTACCTTTTTACCCAGGGAATAGGTGGGTTATCCATGCAAAACAGAGCCGTTGCTGGAATTCTTGTAAATCCCTTCCTCCTCGCCTCAATAAACCTTGTTAAAGAGAAACTCTCTGAGCATGGTGTTGGGTTTAGGTTTCTGCCAATCACCTTGGCAAGCTGTGTCTCATCAACTCCAGAAAAAAGAAAAAGGAAGGAAGGAAGAAATAGTTGGAATACGGGAAAGGAGTGACGGGGAGCATCTGGAGCAGGTTATGTTCTGGTTATGAGGACTCTTATGGTTGGTTGCGCAGCCAGACAGACGTTTTAGACTGGATTTGGCATTTTTATCGACCTATCGAGCCCTTCCCAAGGACCTGAGGCAGGCAGATGTTGTCTTAATAAGATGAAAGGTCTCATCGCAGGATGTCAGCCATTCCGAATCGAGCTGCCTTTTGCAATTGACCGATGGGGATTTTTGTGTCAATGCCGGTGGTATTTTGGGACTGCCCCCAAGGCGCCGATGACGACGGGCGCTACATTTTGCGGCAGGCCTTCTCCCTAAAATAATTTCCCCATTCGTGTTTTATAACTGTCCCCCTAACACACCCAGCCATTGCTGAAGTGATATTAAAAACCCATCCTGGTTATTATAATTTGGGCAGAACAAATGGTTGGGGGACTCGAGAAGATACTGGGAAATAGCCGGTGGGGAAATTATCTGTGATAGCATTCGACAACGAGGCTGCTGGTCTCTCTGGAGTCGTTGAATGAAAACACAGACAATTGTTCTGAAAATTTCCCACGTCCAGGTTGCCTTCCCTGGAGATGCCATTTGATTCTGCTTCCCCTTTCTACACATTTCCCAACGTAGCTCCACTCAGAGGCGATGATTCTCCGGGGGAAGGGAATGGTGCCCGTTTCATTTAAAAAAATGCTTTTTCCCAGGGCAGGGTTGATTAGTCTCAACTGGCAACGCTACTTTTGGCTTTGTGAGACACAGCACCCAGCATTTGGACAATGGTTTGATCACCTTCTTGAGGGTCCTTCTGAGAGCGTCCCATCGCTCACGCCTTTTCCGAACAGGATTTTCTTTTTCTTTCCAGATGTTGTGCCAGAGGTGCCCACCAGACCACCTCAAGTTGTCCTCCATCCAGTGAATTCAGACCCAATGTAAGTGTCTCGCTCTTTGTCCTCCACTTTGGAACCATGGCCCAACCTATCCTTAGACATTATTTCTCCTGTTCCTCCTTTATTACAAAGGAAATCTCCTTGTTCTCGTTCTTGTTCTCCTTTTCTCCTCCTTCTCCTCCTCCTCTTCCTCCTCCTCCTCCTCCTCTACTACTACTATTACTACTTCTCCTCCTCCTCCTCCTGCTTCTCCTCCTCCTCCTCCTCCTTCTCCATTTCTTCTTCTCCTTCTCCTTCTCCTTCTCCATTTCTTCTTCTTCTTCACCTCCTCCTCCTCCCCTCCATTTCTTCTTCTTCTTCTCCTCCTCCTCCATTTCTTCTCCTCCTCCTCCTCCTCTTCCTCTTCCTCCTCCATTTCTTCTTCTTCTTCTTCTTCTTCTTCTTCTTCTTCTTCTTCTTCTTCTTCTTCTTCTTCTTCTTCTTCTTCTTCTTCTTCTTCTTCTTCTTCTTCTTCTTCTTCTTCTTCTTCCTTCTCCTCCATTTCTTCTTCTCCTCCTCCTCCTCCTCCTCTTCCTCCTCCCTCCTCCCTCCTTTCCTACTACCTTCTTTGGAAAAACAGAGCTAGTTTCCTGGGTAGGGGAGAACAAAAGACCACATCCAATCTCTTTGGCTCAAGAGGTTACCTTGAGATGCCTCTTCCGAAAGAGTATGGATTTTGATCCTTTAAAAAAACAAACAAACAGACAGGCAAATCAATTCATTTCTAATTCCATCACTCTCCTGTGTATTCCACTACTCGTAGTTTTATAAACATATAAAGATGATCTCCTTTTTTAAAAAATTTTTTTTTAAAAAATCTAAGCTTGCAGTTAAACTCATTTTTGCCTTAAACAGTCAGTGTTTCTAGGAGCTTTTATTAATTTATTGGTTCGATTTATATGCCGTCCTTCTCCGGAGACTCAGGGTGGCTTACAATGCGTTAAGCAATAGCCTTCATACTTTTGTATATACCTGCTTAGTAGGGCTTTCGGGCCCCCCCAAGCGGTGTTCTTTTTTTTTATACAAAGTCAGCTTATTGCCCCCACAATCAGGGTCCTCAATTTACCTACTTCGGAAGGATGGAAGGCTGAGTCAACCTTGAGCCTGGTGAGATTCGAACTCGCAGTAATTGCAGGCAGCTGGCAGCTAAGTGCTACATTAACAGCTCTTTAGTCCGCTGCACCACCAAGGCTCTCTCCCCCCCCTCCCACCCCTAATGCATTTCTGCATGGATTGTCCTACATTATTTCTAAGGCATCTTCTGGTCATGAACCTCTCTACAGGATTTGGGGCAGGCCATCCCCCTAAAAGTAGACCGTTCGCCATTCTTGCGTGAACCCCGAGAAACTGGCCTCAAATTAGCTGGCTTGAAAATGGGAACGAAAAGAAACCCCTCCAGCTGGTTGCTGTGAACTAGTTCCGTAAGTGAGTTCCCCCAGCATTTTGGCACCTCCCTCTTGTCAGGAGAAGCTGCCGATGCGCCAGTTAGCCAGAGGCACCCCCGTTCCTCTCCTTCTGTAATGCTTCCAAGGTAGCAATGTCGGGGCAGTTTCAATTCTGAGCATAAGGATCGGCAGCCGGTTGCAGCAATCTGTCGCCGGAGGCTTTTAAGAAGAGACTGGACAGTCATTTGTCTGGTATGGTATAGGGGCTCCTGCTTGAGCAAGGGGCTGGACTGGAAGACCTCCAAGGTCCCATCCAATCCTGTTATTCTATATTCTGTAAAGAAGATTCACTATCAGAAAAGGAAGGAAGGAAGGGAGGGAGGGAGGGAGGGAGGGAGGGAGGGAGGGAGGGAGGGAGAGAGAAAGAAAGAAGGAAAGAAAGAAGGAAAAAGAATGAATGAAAGGAGGGAAGAAAGAAGGAAGGAAGAAAAAGAAAGAAAGGAGGAAGGAAGGAAGGAAGGAAGGAAGGAAGGAAGGAAGGAGGGAAGGAAGAAGACCTCCAAGGTCCCATCCAATCCTGTTAGTCTATATTCTGTAAAGAAGATTCACTATCAGAAAAGGAAGGAAGGAAGGAAGGAGGGAGGGGGGGAGGGAAGAAGGAAGAAAGAAAGAAAGAAGGAAAGAAAGAAAGAAGGAAGGAAAGGAGGGAAGGAAGAAGGAAGGAAGGAAGAAAAAGAAAGAAAGGAGGAAGGAGGAAGGAAGGAGGGAAGGAAGAAGACCTCCAGGGTCCCATCCAATCCTGTTAGTCTATATTCTGTAAAGAAGATTCACTATCAGAAAAGGAAGGAAGGAAGGAAGGAGGGAGGGAGGAAGAAAGAAAGAAGGAAAGAAAGAAAGAACAAAAGGAGGAAGGAAGGAAGGAAAGAAAGAAAGAAGAAAAAGAAAGAAAGGAGGAAGGAAGGAAGAAGGAGGGAGGAAGGAAGGAAGGAAGAAGACCTCCAAGGTCCCATCCAATCCTGTTAGTCTATATTCTGTAAAGAAGATTCACTATCAGAAAAGGAAGGAAGGAAGGAAGGAGGGAGGGAGGGAGGGAGAGAGAAAGAAAGAAAGAAGGAAGGAAGGAAAGAAAGAAAAAGAAAGAAAGAAGGGAGGGAGGGAGGAAAGAAGGAAGAAAGAAAGAAGGAAAAAAGAAAAAAAGGAAGGAAGGAAGGAAGGAAGGACCGTTGATTCAAAATAATTTGGCACAGTGGGTATCCTCCTTCTATGAAATAATGTCTTAAAGACATAGAGTTGCTCAGGAGATATGCGTTCTCTGTTGGGGGGGAACCTGCCCTTTGGAACAAGCTTTCCTCTGATAATCTGGATGGCCCCAATCCTCTTGGCTTTCTGAAAGACCTGGATTTGCCCCAAGAACCAAGCCAGGATGTGAGATGAGCCCATTATCTCTAGGTCAGTTACATTGCGAGTTTGTTAGATGCGCTGCCTTGGCAATGGCTTTATCGTTGCTTTGAACTGTTATTTTCAGGTCCCCATACGGAGGGTTTGACCTGTTCGTCTTTCCTCCCGTGTGCAGCGTGTCAAGAAGCCCAAAATTCTTTTATTTCAAACGGGCGGCTTTATGAAATGCATCCATCAGTCAGGGTGGTGCCCTTACCACGTTCACCTCCTGTCTAGAGCATAAAGGAGAAGTTGCAGGGGTTAAAACGAAGCGGGAATATAAATCGCTGGTCGAGAGGAACACCGGAGCGGAATTTAGATGGCTGGGCGGTTAGCCGTTGGTGGGCGAGAGGGTAAAAGTTTTCCCCAGTTCACGAAGAATGAGAAAAATTGGAGAGTTGCCTCAGGCTAATTGCTTATTTCTGTGTCTGTATGTGTTAAGGGGAAGCTGGAAATACTATGGAAAGGAGGGGGAAATAGAAGGATTCTCTCTCTCTCTCTCTCTCTCTCTCTCTCTCTCTCTCTCTCTCTCTCTCTCTCTCTCTCTCTCTCTCTCTCTCCTGCATTTTAAACCGATTCTATTTTACCTCTTAACCCTCAGAATTTGTCCATGTATACCCATGCATGGCAGGGACGTGGTGGCTCAGTAGCTAAGACACTGAGCTTGTCAATCGAAAGGTTGGCACTTCAGCGGTTCGAATCCCTAGTGCCGCGTAACGGGGTGAGCTCCCGTGACTTGTCCCAGCTTCTGCCAACCTAGCAGTTCGAAAGCACGTAAAAAAAAATGCAAGTAGAAAAATAGGGACCACCTTTGGTGGGAAGGTAACAGCGTTCTGTGCGCCTTTGGCGTTGAGTCATGCCGGCCACATGACCATGGAGACGTCTTCGGACAGCGCTGGCTCTTCGGCTTTGAAACGGAGATGAGCACCGCCCCCTAGAGTCGGGAACGACTAGCATATATGTGTGAGGGGAATCTTTACCTTTACCCATGCATGTATACACAAAAAGCTTGTGGACACCGGGAAGTGTGAGTGTTAAGAATACCTTTTATTCTAATGAGGAAATTAAAATAGCTTCAGATCGAATTAGGATTAAAAATCTGTGAAGAATATCTTAACTGATGGAAGAGTCGTAAGAACACATACCCGGAGTCTTATCCACTCTGGCCCAGGTCAAATATGCGGCTGACCCAGCAAAACCAGAAAATTTGACTCAGTATTATCTTAAAAGAAAGACTGCCTTGAGGAAAGGGTTGGTCTAGAAGACCTCTAAAGTCCCTCCCAGCTCTATGATTCTATGTTCTATTTTTTTTTCCAAAAAAGAGAAACCTGAAAACAGTTTCAAAAGAGAAAAGAGACTTTTTAATACAAACTTGGATGTGTTTGGCATTTATTGATGGAGGGAGGGAGAGAGGGGAAGGGAGAGAGAGGGAGGGAGGGAGAGAGAGAGGGGGGACGGGGAGAGAGAGAGAGCGGGAGGGAGAGAGAGGGAGGGAGGGAGGAAGAGAGAGGGGAGGGAGAGGGAGAGAGGAAGAGGGGAAGGAGGGAGAGAGAGGGAGGGAGGGAGTGGGAGGGAAAGAAAGGGGAGAGAAAGAGGGGGAGGGAGGGAGAGAGGGAAGAGGGAGGAAGGGAGAGGGAAGAAGGGAGAGGGAGGGGAAGGAGGGAGTGAGAGGCAGTGAGAGAGAGAGAGAGAGGGAGGGGGAAGGAAGAGGGAGGGAGAGAAGAAGCGAGAGGGAGTGAGTGAGTGAGAGAGAGACAGGGAGTGAGAGAGAGAGGGCGGGAAAGAGAGGGAGGGAGGGAAGGAGAGAGAGAGGGAGAGGGAGACCACGATTATGACTGTTGTGACCTATACGCACATACATATACAGAGAGAGAAAACCCTTTTGGTATTCTATCTCTGCATACAATGTGCACAAATTTATAATTGCCAGCCGCCGGTTGGTTCTCACTTTTCCTCCGTTAAAAAAAAAATTAAAACCCAGAAGAAGAAAAAGCAAAATTCTTCTTTGCAACCCGAGAGAAGCATCTCTAGGCTGGAGAAGGTCACGACGTGACACAGGGGAAGCAGCTGCTTTATCAATTCCATGGGAAAAGGCTTGTCCCGGGCTTTCAGGTTGGAGTAAATTAACTTCCGCAAGGCGGGAGAACCGCGAATGGCAGCTGTTCATACATCAGAGATTAAAGAAGCCTTTTCCCGTTTGAACATGCGGCTTCAAATTGCCAACCGCATCCTTGCTCTGAAAAATTAATGCTCCTTTCTCCCCGCTCTCGTCTTCTCCTGCCTCGTTCTCACCGAAGCCGATTTTGCCTCCGCGGGCATTTGGACAAATCTGTCATCAATGGAGTTTCTAGGAGTGAGTCCTCTTGGCTCTCTTCCCTTCTTTCTTGAAAGTTGATTTTGCTCCATCATAGAAGGGAGAAGAGGAAATAGGAGGAGGAGGAGGAGGAGGAGGAGGAGGAGGAGGAGGAGGAGGAGAAGAAGTAGTAGTAGTAGTAGTAGTAGTAGTAGTAGTAGTAGTGGAGGAGGAGGAGAGTAGTGGAGGAGGCAGAGAAGAACAAGAAGAACAAGAAGAATAGGAGGAGGAGAAAAGAAGAACAACAAGAAGAAAACAATAAGAACAAGGAGGAGGAGGAGGAGGAGCAGGAGGAGGAGGAGGAGAAGAAGAAGAAGAAGAAGAAGAAGAAGAAGAAGTAATAGTAGTAGTAGTGGAGGAAGCAGAGAAGAACAAGAAGAACAAGAAGAATAGGAGGAGGAGAAGAAAAGAACAACAAGAAGAAAACAACAAGAAGGAGGAGGAGGAGAAGAAAAAGAAGAGGAGGAGGAGGAGAAGAGATTTTGTTTCATAATAAAGGAGGAGGAGGAGGAGGAGAAGAAAAGGAGAAAAAGGAAGAAAAGAAGACATTTTCTCATAATAAAGGTGATGGAGGAGGAGAAGAAAAAAAGGAGGAAAAGAAGAGAAAGGTTTATTTATAATAAAGGAGGAGGAAGAGGCAGCCTCCTTCCCCTTGCCGAGTGTCTCAGCCTTAACCTGGTCCTCAGGATTCCTCCCACACTTTGGGCCTTTCGCCCCTTTCCCTCCCTCCCTCCCTCCCTCCCTCCCTCCCTCCCTCCCTCCCTCCCTCGCTCTCCTTTCTTTTCCTTTAAGAATTCAGGGAAGACCGAAGAATCACCCTTAACACAAGTCAAACACTCCGTTGCCTTCATCCTTCTCTCACATTTTCTCTTTAGCAGCCACCGCTCTTCCGTAGAGCTTTAAGCGAGCGAGAAAGCCCCGGTGGCAAAATGAAAAGAAATAATCATGGAAATCAGGAATCCTCGTAGGCTTTTATATTCCCGATTTCATTTATGCATTCCTCTCGCATCCCTGTCTTTCTTCCCGGGAAGCTCTGCCAGCTTCTTTCCATCACTTCGCAGGTTTCGGCTCCTTTCCCACCTGCCCCAAAGAGCACGAAGGAGCGTCCAGGGCCATATGTTACCCCTCCCCGCAACCCCCGGGGTGCTCCCCAACCACTTCCAACCGTTGTCTTGTTAGTCTGGCAGAGAAAAAAGTATCGTCGAAACCACGGAGGATATCATCATATTAATTACCTTCTGTTGATTTAGTCTGCAAGTTCCATTTGCATTTAAATTCCATAACAAGGCTTTTGTGTGAATTCCCGGTCAGAAAAGAATTGCCCAGAGTCGTTTGGCAAAGTGAGATGTAGGCGGCGTAAAAGTTTAATAGGTAAAATAAGAAGAAAAGTTACATATGATGTCGTCCTGGCTGCCACACACCCCTGTATGGAATTCAGGCTGAGGTTCATCTTCTGTGCCTACTCGGATCACGACTCTTGTGTCGTTATTTTCCATCTTTGCATTCTGGAATCCTTCCATAATTAAGGTTTTGCAGAGAGAGCTTCGGAGAACGCCAGATGAGGCGAGCGTGAAATGCAGAAGGAAAGAATGCCCTCGGTCCCATTTGTCCAGAATGGTACAGGGCAGAGGTGGGTTTCAGTAGGTTCCGACCAGTTCTGGAGAACCGGTAGTGAAAATTTTGAGTAGTTTTGGAGAACCGGTAGTAAAAATTCTGACTGGCCCCGCCCTCATCTATTCTCTGCCTCCCAAGTCCCAGCTGATCGGGAGGAAATGGGGATTTTGCAGTAACCTTCCCATGGACTGGGGTGGGAATGAAGATTTTACAGTATCCTTCCCTTGCCACGCCCACCAGGCTATGCCATGCATAGATGATGAGCACTGCCCCCTAGAGTCGGGAACAACTAGCACATATGTGCGAGGGGAACCTTTACCTTACTTTACTCTACTCTATTCTACTCTACTCTGGTTTTTATTCTACTCTACTCCACTCTACTCTACATCTGAAGATGTTTAGTTTTTCTGCCTTTCTTACATCCTTCATCTAGCTTGGCCTTTAGATCCTACTGTAGATCAACTTCCAGATGCTAATTTTCCCTGCCTTCATTCTCTACCTCATCCCGCCATTCCCACCTCCCTACCTCCAAAAAAATAATAATAATACCCCATCTAAGTTCTACTGAAGTAAGATGTGAAATGGGGCAATTTGGCAAACTTAGCTGGGAAGGGAACAGAAGTTGTAGGAACTTCATCACTGGAGGCTTTCAAGAAGAGACTGGACAGCCGTCTGTCAAAAATGGTGTAGGGTCTCCTGCTTGGGTGGGGGGTTGGACTAGATGACCTACAAGGTCCTTTTCCAACTCTGTAAACTATCTGTAAAAAACCCAGCCCTTGATCCATTTATGCTGCCAGACCTGTTGAGATATGGGGTAGCCCTCCCCACCCCCACTTCTCACCCAGCTCTCCAAATCCACTTCTTGCAACGCCATCCTTAGAAGGTGACCTCTCTCTTAAAGGCTGAACCAGGTCTCCCGAAAGGCCAAGTAATTTTTACGTGGGCAGCCTCCCTCGCTCGGCTAGAGCCTGGGCTGTAGAAGATTAGCTGACAAACCAATGAAACTTGTGTGAAAAATTGACTCGGCAGCAGCTCCAGATATTCCACACTGGTTCAACTCTCATTCCACTCTTTTAAGGAAAGAGACAATTTGAGGGCGCCTTCAAAAGGAACTCTAGCCCCAAAAGTAGAGTTTTGTCAGAAGGTCCAAGGGGAACATTCAGCTTTTTCCTCTTAGACCGGTGTCAGCTGTGTTCAGATGTTCTCTCTCTCTCTTATTCTCTTTCTCTCATTCTTTCTCTTATTCTCTCTCTCTCTCTCTCTCTTTCATTCTCATTCTCTCTCTTTTTCTTATTCTCTTTCTCTCCCTTTCGTTCTCATTCTCTCTCTTTCTCTTATTCTCTTTCTCATTGTATTTCTGTCTCTCATTCTTTCTCTCCTTCTCATTCTCTTCCACATTCTCTCTCTGTCTCTCATTCTTTTTCTCCGTCTCCCTCATTCTTGTTCTCTCTCTTTCTCAATCTCATTCTCTCTTTCTGTCTCTTATTCCCAATCTTTTTCTCTCTCTTTCTCTCTTTCTTTCTGTCTCTCATTCCCATTCTTTCTTTTTCTGTCTCATTCTCTTTTCTTTATCTCTCATTCTCTTTATCTCTCATTCTTTCTCATTCTTGTTCTCTCTCTTTCTCTTTCTCATTCTCTCTTTCTGTCTCTTATTCCCATTCTCTTTTTCTCTCTCATTCTTATTCTCTCTCTCTTTCATTTTCTTTGTCATTCATCTCTCATTCTCTTTCTCTTTGTCATTCTGTCTCTCTCTCTCTCTTTCTCTCTTTCTCATTCTCTTTCTCTTTTTCTGTCTCTCATTCCCACTTTCTTTTTTTGTCTCATTCTCATTCTCTTTTCTTTATCTCTCATTCTCTTTCTCTTTGTCATTCTGTCTCTCTCTCTCTTTCTCATTCTCTTTCTCCTTTTCTGTCTCTCATTCCCACTTTCTTTTTTTGTCTCATTCTCATTCTCTTTTCTTTATCTCTCATTCTCTTTCTCATTTTTTCTGTCT
The DNA here is from genome assembly GCF_059756535.1 of Pantherophis guttatus. Classification (NCBI taxonomy): domain Eukaryota; kingdom Metazoa; phylum Chordata; class Lepidosauria; order Squamata; family Colubridae; genus Pantherophis; species Pantherophis guttatus. The sequence goes on along the minus strand of NC_142079.1, from coordinate 6,878,606 downwards.
CTCATTCTCTCTCTCTCTTTCTCATTCTCTCTCTGTCTCCCTCCCTTCCGTTCTTGAAATATCTCTTCCTTCAAATGAACTCAATTTCTCATACGACCGATGTTCCGCTCGACACTCCACAAAACATTTGTTCAAAAATAGATTCATTTGTTTTTCATGTCATTAACTATGTAGTGTAACTGACCAGGAAAAAGCGAATTTAAGATGAGCGCCGCGCATGTCATTTTTCAGAAACCTAGTGGACGTTGGAGGTTGCTAACAATATATGCCAAAACTTGTATTTAGTCTGGCAACCCATCAAACTCTCATGAAATTAATATTTGATCTCTGAATCAATTTAGATTTTGAGTGGACTTCAGATGTGTTGTTGCACATTTGTTCAGCACAATTAACTGTACTCCAACATGCGTTATAATGCACCGTTATTTTTGTCTGTAAGAGGTTTTTTTTTTTCCTTTTCATATCGCAAGCCATTTTAGCAATAGCTCTTGGCCCGTTGAAAGGTGTCAAAGGAGAATAATCTTTTTCTGTGTTACTTGCGATGAAAACTGCAAAACCATTTATTCCTTTGAAAGTCGCTATTCGGCTTCTGTCAATCAAGAGGTGAACTATGTCTACTGTGAAAACTGAACGAAGAGTCAGGTCTGGAAGTGGTGTGAAGCAATAACACCTTTGGAATGGGTTCATACATCACACAACAGTTCTGTTAACCATGGTTTAATGAATGGGTCATCCTTGGCCTATCCTTTGGCAGCAGCCCAAAAAGCCAATGCAATCCTAAATTGCATTAGCAGAACAATACAATCAAAATCAAAATCATAATACCACTCTATGAAGCCTTAGTAAGACCACATCAGATTCCTGCATTCAATTTTGGTCACCACACTATAAAAAAGATGTTGAGACTCTAGAAAGAGTGCAGAGAAGAGCAACCAGGATGTTTAGGGGAGTGGAGGCTAAAATTTACGAAGAACGGTTGCAGGAACTGGGCCTGGCTAGTCTAGTGAAGAGAAGGACCAGGGGAGACAGGATAGCCCTCTTCCAATATTTGAGGGGCTGCCACAGAGAGGAGGGGGTCAAGCTATTCTCCAAAGCACCTGAAGGCCAGACAAGGAATAATGGATGGAAACTGACCAAGGAGAGATTCAACCTAGAAATAAGGAGGTATTTTCTGGCAGAACAATCAACCCATGGAACAGAGGTTGCCTTCAGAAGTTGTGGGAGCTTCATCACTGGAGGCTTTCAAGAAGAGACTGGACTGCCATTTGTCAGAAATGGTGTAGGATTTCCTGCTTGGGCGGGGGGTTGGACTAGATGACCTACAAGGTCCCTTCCAACTCTGTTAATCTTAAAACATACTCCTTGGTTTGCAAAGCCCAGTGGCTATTTTCAGATAAGATTAAACCGAAATTTACAAACTTTAAACAATAGCGAAGCATTATCGTGTGAACCCATCCTGGAGTTGCAGATGATGATGATGGTGGATCTGTTTTCTATAACTCGAGGCGATTTACGGGTTTGTAATTTGTGCTTTTTGTTTTCCTCAAAAGCCGAGAAGGGAATCCAGTACTTCAAATTGAAGTGGAGCCAACCTCCGAGGTAAGGTCCGTGCGAGGAGTGGGGTGAAACAGAATTGAGCCTTGGGGTGAAGGTCTCAGTGACCTCCAGCATTGTTTTGTGGGTTGTTTCATTTTGGGGGACCCTGATGGACCACTCTAGCAACTTTTGATCTGTGTTGCATTTAATCACGGTTAAATGCCACATTTAAAAAGGAATGTGGTAGCTCAGTGGCTAGGACGCTGAGCTTGCCGATCGAAAGGTCGGCAGTTCAGCGGTTCGAATCCCTAGTGTCGCGTAACGGGGTGAGCTCCCGTGACTTGTCCCAACTTCTGCCAACCTAGCAGTTCGAAAAATGCAAGTAGAAAAATAGGGGCCACCTTTGGTGGGAGGGGTAACAGCGTTCTGTGCGCCTTTGGCATTGAGTCATGCCGGCCACATGACCACGGAGACGTCTTCGGACAGCGTTGGCTCTTTGGCTTTGAAACAGAGATGAGCACCGCCCCCTAGAGTCAGGAACGACTAGCACATATGTGCGAGGGGAACCTTTACCTTTAAATGCCACATCTAGCTGTAGTTGACCTGGGCTTGATGGAGCAGTTAGCATAGGACCCATTCTTGCTCACACCGAAATCTCCAGGCCGTGGATCCCTCCTGCTTGTTGATGCAGAGAAGGATCTCAAAGGACGAGCACTGTCATGTGGATGATATTGGAATGCATGATCCTATTGCAAAGCTTGTAAATTGCGTCTGAACAGGACAGTTAGAAATAACATTATTTGACCGCAGGTGTGTTCTTTGCACGAATGTGTAGCTTTTAGGCCACAGGTGGAAGGGAACAATTCAGAAGTAATTCCCCGAGCCCATCAGTCACTAATCCCAACTTCCCTTACTGTTCCTTTATCTTCTCCACACAGCTGACCCTGTTATTTTCCCTGAGTTATATATGGTCTGTCCTTGGGCAAATCGAACCAAAGCTTTTCATTACTTTTCAAGACCATCTTAAAACTGACGGTTTATAGAAAATGCACTTGTTGCTGAAGTCAGTGCTCAAAATGCAGGTGCTTGGTAGAAGGGTTGGTAGGTGGCCAAGTGTTGGTAGGAGAGGAATCCTGGCATTCTACCCGTTGAGATGTCCCTCTAAGCCAGAAGATCATATAGAGAGGAGGATGTGAATTGGCCCTATAGTTTCTTAAACCCCACCTCACCCAGTGTCTATAATTCTGACTCTAATTATAAATGAGGAGCTGTCACTCATTGGGTTGCAGACCCTATGCTGCCCTTAGTCTAAACTCAAAAGCAGCCCACCTGGAATTCAGATCAAGAGTGATCTGGTTCACTGCTAGCAGACTTCCGGACTGAAGGGAAGCGGGTACCAGAACAAGAAAAAGGGAGGATGGAAGAAGATAGTGAAAAGGTTATAGCTAGTGGCTCTGCTCATCGTCCTTTGGTCCCACTTGCCAGTTGCTTTATTCCTGCCTACCGTTGATCTGGAGAAGGAAGGGTATCTGTTGGAGATGGCGGTATTAGCCAGAAATCAGGAACCAAGGTTACTCAAAGGAGTACAGGCAGGGATGGGCTTCAAAAATTTTAGCAAGGGGTTCTCTGCCCGGTTGCTGGATAGGCATGGCCATGGTGGGCGTGGCCTAGTTGGCCTCCTGCACCACGACGGGGGGAATGGGGCATTTTTACCTTCCCCAGGCTCCGGAGGCTTTTCTTGAGCCTCTGGGAGAGCGAAAATGCCCTCCCCAGGCTCCAGAGGCCCTCTTCCCGAACTTCCAGTAAGAGGCCTGTTTTTCATCCTCCCCGACGCCCTGCACTTACCTGCATCCAAAATGGGCTGCATGGGGACTCCTGAGAGGGGAGGGGCGGGGTGGGCAGGGCCGGACAGGAGTGGAATTTGGGGGGTTCTCCTAATTGCACAGAATCTTAGCTAGAGGTTCTCCCGAACCCCTGCGAAGCCCCAGCAGCCCAACCCTGAGTACAGGTTTATTTCAACCCTCTCTACAAGAATCTGACCTACTAACAGTCAAGGCGAATTGGCGGTAGATAAGAGTCGGCGGAATTCAAGATGGGCTGGACTTAGATCTCCTGTGGGTGCAAAGGGACTAGAGACCGATGGCGTGTTTGACCCCTCCCTCGGGCTCAGCCTATTCATCTCCTACCGACGTGTTGCATAAATCAAGCCCTTCTCTTCTCCCTGCCCCAGACCGAACAGGGAAACGATGAGGAGTCCGAGGACGACTTTGAGGAGATGAACCTCTCCCTCCTCTCGGCTCGTAATTTCCCCCGGAAAGCCAGCCAGACCAGCATCTTCCTGCAGGAGTGGGACATTCCTTTCGAGCAGCTGGAGATCGGAGAGCTGATCGGCAAGGGCCGCTTCGGGCAGGTTTTCCACGGCCGCTGGCACGGTGAGATCGCCATCCGCCTCATCGACATCGAGCGGGACAACGAGGACCAGCTGAAGGCCTTCAAGCGGGAAGTCATGGCTTACAGGCAGACGCGGCACGAGAACGTGGTGCTGTTCATGGGGGCCTGCATGAGCCCTCCCCACCTTGCCATCATCACCAGGTAAGGCGCCCGCTTTGATACCACCAAACCTATGAACTTTTCCCCACGCGCAAACTCTTTAACTAGTCAATTCACCTCCAAATGGGTCTTACTTCCCTGGCTGGCGATCATTCCCCAGAAGCCCTAAACCAGGTCATTGAAGAGGGGTGAATGGACCACGTCCATCTCACCAGTGACACCAATTATGGAGTTGACTCTTATGGAGGAGGAGAGGTTCGACTTTCTTACGACTGGTTAGGGTCTCATGATCTGCTTCACCAGGACATAGCAGTGGTGGAATTCAATTTTGTTTTACTACCAGTTCTGTGGGCGTGCCTTGGTGGGCGTGGTGTGGCTTGGTGGGCGTAGCAGGGGAAGGATACTTCAAAATCTCCATTCCCACCCCACTCCAAGAGAAGGATACTGCAAAATCCCCATTCCCTCCCCACTCCTGGGAGAAGGATATTGCAAAATCCCCATTCCCTCCCCACTCCTAGGGGAAGGATATTGCAAAATCCCCATTCCCTCCCCACTCCTGGGAGAAGGATATTGCAAAATCTCCATTCCCAGCCCACTCTGGGGCCAGCCAGAGGTGGTATTTGCCGGTTCTCCGAACTACTCAAAATGTCCGCTACCGGTTCTCCAGAACCTGTCAGAACCTGCTGGATTTCACCCCGGGGACATAGGTCACATTTATGGAAACCTGTGGTTAGCCTTAAACTTGGTTTAGTGTAGGACATGAGTCCAGCTTGTTTTGTAGTTCTTTAGACCAGAGCTTCTCCAAACTTGGCAACTTTTAAGACTTGCAGACTTCAGATCCCAGAATTCCCCAGCCAGCAGGAAGTTGCCATGGTAACATAAGTTACAACACTTAATGATAGTCATAAGGTACAAATAAGCAATCAGGAAACAATATCAATATAAATCGTAAGGATACCAGCAACAAAGTTACAGTCATAACAGTATTAAGTGGGAGGAGATGGGTGATAGGAACGATGAGAAGATTAATAGTAAAGCAGACTTAGTGAATAGTTTGACAGTGTTGAGGAAATTATTCGTTTAGCAGAGTGATGGCATTTGGGAAAAAACTGTCCTTGTGTCTAGTTGTTCTGGTGTGCAGTGCTCTATAGCGTCGTTTTGAGGGTAGGAGTTGAAACAGTTTATGTCCAGGATGCGAGGGGTCTGTAGATATTTTCACAAATACATGGCAATTGCGATCAGAAGTTTGACCACGTGACAGTGATGATGGCGCAATGGTCATGTGAAAACAGTCATAAGTCAACTTTTTTTCATTGCCATTGTAACGTCAAACAGTTACCAAATGAGGGGGGAGGGAATTCACAATTGGCAGAATGCACCGGAGTAGGGAGGCAGGTTATAGGTTCCAGCAAGACCTGTGGGCTGAAGGTTTTTTTTTTTTAAGGCTTCGCAGAATTGCATCATCTTTTTCTTTTTTAAAAAATAATGGTAAGATTTTCAGACACGCGGGTTGAATTTTTTGTTTTTTTAAGGCTTCGGCAGAATTAGCAGAATTGTGTCATCTGTTTTGTTTTGTTTAAAATAAAGGTAGGATTTTCAGGCTATGGCAAATACATAAACGCTACCCCATTTCCCCCCAAATAAGACATCCCCTGATAATAAGCCCAATCGGGCTTTTGAGCACATGGCAATAAGGCCAAGTGCTTATTTCAGGGTTCAAAAAAAAATATAAAACAGGGTCTTCTTTTCTGGGAAACACTGTAGATAGATAGATAGATAGATAGATAGATAGATAGATAGATAGATAGATAGATAGATAGATAGATAGATAGATAGATAGACAGACAGACAGACAGACAGACAGACTGTTTCTCCCAAAATAAGACATCTCCTGATAATAAGCCTAATCGGGCTTTTTGAGTGCATGGCAATAACGCCAAGTGCTTATTTCAGGGTTCAAAAAAAAAAATATAAGACAGGGTCTTCTTTTCTGGGAAACACTATAGATAGATAGATAGATAGATAGATAGATAGATGACAGATAGATAGATAGATAGATAGATAGATAGATAGATGACAGATAGATAGATAGATAGATAGATAGATAGATAGATAGACAGACTGACTGTTTCCCCCAAAATAAGACATCCCCTGATAATAAGCCCAATCGGGCTTTTTGAGCGCATGGCAATAAGGCCAAGCGCTTATTTCAGGGTTCAAAAAAGAAATATATAAGACAGGGTCTTATTTTCGGGGAAACACGGTAGTTGTAAAAGTCTTTGGCAAAACCGAAGACTTCGGTCCCCTCTGAGCTTTGCTCGACGAATGTCCTTCGCATTGAAATGATTTTCAGATGGGAAAACAAGGCCGCTTCCTATTTCACAGACGTTGTAAACACCGCTCGTCTTGCCTACGACGCTTTTCCCAAGGTGATGTGGTAGGAACTCTGGGGTGGGCGGGTGGGAAATTCAGCAGAATGCCTTGCCAGGCTTCGACCTCTAGGGATTCGGAGCATGGATGCGTGACATTCCTCTTAATTAGTTTTCTGCTAGGACAGATGCGAACCCGAGTCTGGCTCAGCACTCCGAAAAACCGGCAGGAAACTGCCAGCAGTTTCTCATCCTGCCTCTCGTCCTGCTCCTTTCCGTGGCAGCTCTTTCACGTGGCAATTTTTTTTTTGATGGTGGTGGGGCCACGTCAGCGGACGAAGTGGCACCCCTTTTTGCTTTGACTTCAGATGGTCCTGGAAACTCAGCATTGTTGGAAACCTGAAGGAAAGACGGAGAAGAAGAAGAAGGAAGTGGACAAAAGGCATAGGATCTAGATTAGCTAAAATGCTGTTTCTTTAAACTGTGGGGTCCTTGGTACTCTCTGAGCTTGGTGCTTTTCTTGCAGATGTTTTATTACCCAAGATAGGTAACATCATCAGGGCTAGAAGGGAGTAGGATTTGTGGAGAGGAGGAGGAGGAGGAGGAGGAGGAGGAGGAGGAGGAGGAGGAGGAGGAGGAGGAGGAGGAGGAGGAGGATTATTGTGGGGTCCTTGGTGCTCTCTGAGCTTGGTGCTTTTCTTGCAGACGTTTCATTACCCAACTAACATCATCAGTGTTACCTACTTGGGCAATGAAACTCTGCAAGAAAAGACTGAGGGAGCCCAGTCACCAAGGACCCTAAGTTTAACCCCGAGCTACAAATATTCTCTTCTGTCAGTGTTTATTAAGTTTGGCAACTTTAAGGACCATGGACTTCAACTCCCAGAATTCCCCAGCCAGCCAGAAATGTTGCTGAACTCATAACTTTATAGGGAAAAAAAAACAAACAAATTTCTGTCAGGAAACGCTTGGATGATCTGCTGTTTATCAGTTCTGGGGACCAGAAATGGGGCTGGAGATACAACTTGTTTAACCTGGGACTGCGAGCAAGCTTTTAATTTGGAAAAAACTTAAAAGGCCTAACCTAGACTATACTGGGCTAAATGGGAATGGTCTCACCTGCAAAAGGAGACTTCCGTGTTTTCCCACCACAAGAGGGGATCCATGTTTTAAAAAGTAACTTCTTCCAAGTCAAAAAACCATGATAGGAGTTAATTTAATTTAATTTAATTTAATTTAATTTAATTTAATTTAATTTAATTTAATTTAATTTAATTTAATTTAATTTAATTTAATTTAATAATTTAATTTAATTTAATTTAATTTAATTTAATTTAATTTAATAATTTAATTTAATTTAATTTAATTTAATTTAATTTAATTTAATTTAATTTTTAATTTAATAATTTAATTTAATTTAATTATTTTATTTTATTTTATTTTATTTTATTTTATTTTATTTTATTTTATTTTATTATTTAATTTATATGCTGCCCCTCTCCGAAGACTCAGGGCCAATATCTCAGGGGCTGCCACAAAAAAGGGGGAGTCAAGCTATTCTCCAAAGCACCTGAAGGCAGGACAAGAAGCAATAGATGGAAACTCATCAAGGAGAGAAGCAACTTAGAACTAAGGAGAAATTTCCTGACAGTTAGAACGATTAACCAGTGGAACAACTTGCCTCCAGAAGTTGTGGATGCTCCAACACTGGAAGTTTTTAAGAAGAGGTTGGATAACCATTGGTCTGAAGTGGTGTAGGGTTTCCTCCCTAAGCAGGGGGTTGAGACTAGAAGACCTCTAAGGTCCCTTCCAACTCTGTTTTATTCTGTTAAAAGGGAACTTCTCCATACTTTCAAATCCTCGCGAGCTCAGAACCCCAAATGTGTAAACAACCTTCCCCCGTCTTGGTAAGTCGCGCTGATTAAACAACCATAAAAGGGAAACATGTTTCAATGTGGAGCTTCTTGATGAAACATGATCAAACATGATCATTTGCTAAACCGGCCCTCTGGCAGTGGTGGGAACGGCTTTAAATCCTGTTTTTTTCAGGCTTTTCGTTGGATTCATGTCATTAATGAGACTTCGCTTTGGAGAAAGAAAATTATTAGGCTCCAGCAGCTGGTCTCGGAAAGAGGGGCTTCATTAAGGAGTTGTTATTCCTGCACATCTTTACTAACTCACACTTAATTATGACTGTGCCAAAGAAATACCGAGAGCAAAAAAACTGTTTCTTCTATGAAAGCTTTAAAAAAAATATATTGCTGGAGATGAAAGAGTTCTCTTCGATGTGCTTTCTTCATGGCCAGGAAAACATGTTTTAATGGCATGGAAATGTCTTTTATTTGATGCCACCCATTCGCTTTACACAGAGAGGACAACTTTTGGGGCAGCTGATCGCGGGGAAAGTCCTGAGTCCTTTTGTGAAAGTGTGCGGTGGTGGAAAGTTCCTGGCACGGATGTCGGAATAGTAACCAACTCAGAACTGGCCATTGAAATATTCTGGTATAATGAGAATGGCTTGAGGCCAAAGTCCCTATAGCAAACTTTGTTTTCTTTTTTGGAAGAAAAAAAAAAAAGATTTGTCACAAGGATGCAAACTCTAAAGTTTGTGTCAAAGGATGCAAACTTTATAATTTAGCAAAGCTTTAATTGAGGCAACTCTTTCGGCTGTATTATATATAGCAGCGATGGCTAACCTTTTTGCCATCGCATGCCAAAAGCAGTTGGGGCGCGGTGGGGTCGCACACATGGGTGCCCACACCCATAATTATATGCCCCCCTGCGCCATGCCCCCCACACATGCATGCGCGACCCCCCCCTCACATCCCCCCATTTTTGGCACTTGATGGCCCAGTGGCCCGGTAGGCCCGTTTGAGCATGGGGAGGGCAAAAATGGCCTTCCCCACCCCCCCGGAGTCCCTCCAGAGGCCGGAAATGGCCCATTTGCTGACTTCCAGTGGGACCGGAAGGCCTGTTTTTTGCTCTCCCCAGGCTCCAGAGCCTCCCTAGGATCCTGGGGAGGGCGAAAACCGCCTTCTCCACCGCCCCGGAGGCCCTATGGAGGCTGGAAATGGCCTGTTTGCCGACTTCCGGTCCCACCGGACAGGCTCTGGAGCTTGGGGAGAGCAAAAAATGGGCCTTCCCCACCCCACCACCCCCCAGGCCCTCCAGAGGCAGGAAACAGCCTGTTTCCCTACTTCTGGTGGGCCCAGAAGGCCTGAAAATCAGCTGGCCGGCACATGCATGCATGCCGGAGCTGAGCTCACGTGCCCATCAATATGACTCCATGTGCCACCTGTGGCACGCGTGCCATAGGTTCGCCAACACGGATATATAGGCTTCAGAGGCTTACACAAGGCTTTAGTTAGTATTTATGTTGAAACAATATCATGTACTGTAGCTAAATCCAAGAAGGGAAGAGATCGGCTAACTCATTAGGAGCTGTCCAAGGTGCTATTTCTACCTTCTCTTAGAGACTTTTTTTTTTTTTTTGGAGTTGGCTTTGATTATCTTATCAAGATATTAACTGCTTAGTCTTGATTTTGTCATCGCTCAGCCTTGACTGGACTTTAATATCCTCGACTGGATATTTTGGGACATTTAGTACCAGCTTATTCTGCAAATTTCTATTGCCCACTCTGGCTGTTTGTTTCACTTCTAGAGATCTAATGGAACGTATGAAAGCAATATTCTTTCTAAAGGATTTACCCAAAAAAGAAGCCATTTAGTTAAATTAGAATTTTCTGCACTGCTATGCAATGAATTCCTGCCCTATTATCTTCTTTGTTCTTGGTGTCACCAGGCATTTGAAAGGAAATGGCTTTGGAAGTGATCCTTAGCTTTGCTTGGAAGCCGCACGCATACTGTACCTTTCCTTTTTCTCGCAATTTCTTGTCTAGCAATTCTGCTTTGCCCTGTTTTTTTTTTTTTCCCTTATCCAGAAGTTTTAGGCTGAATTGCCTCCATTTCTCTGGCCATCTCCCGCTCGGCTCTTCCTTTCTTACATCTTCCCCCACCTTCTTCCTTTCATAGCGTTTGAAGTAATGAAGCCCATAGATCATATAATAAATAGCTATTGACTTCCTTCCGTGGTCAAATCACAATGGATCGACCTGTGGGAATACTGCTTTCCTCAATCGATAGGAAGCCCATAAAGGAGAATAAATCTTGATAGGGACTGACAAGGGAGCGGGGAAAAAGTCAATATACTTATTAACACGTACATTAAAGGAGCCCGGATCTACTACTGGAGAGGTGTTGTCTTATTTTGACAGCTGGCAAGGCAATGCGGGAAGAGGGGAGAGAAGGGAAAGAAAGCGATTATCGTAGAGAGGCCCCCAGATTTCGTTCCTCCTGTGTCTTAAACGTTTTCAGGAAATTGGTGCTATATCCCATGTCTGGACACAAAGGAAGTGGTAATACAGTGTTATCCAAGGCCATGGTGATCCGAAGGCTTCACGGCTGTTTTCCCTGACTTACTGACCCCTCTAGAGTAGAGTAGAGTAGAGTAGAGTAGAGTAGAGTAGAGTAGAGTAGAGTAGAGTAGAGTAGAGTAGAGTAGAGTAGAGTAGAATAGGAGTGGAGTGGAGTGGAGTGGAGTGGAGTGGAGTGGAGTGGAGTGGGACAGGACAGGACAGGACAGAATTCTTTATTGGCCAAGTGTGATTGGACACAAAAGGAATTTGTCTTTGGTGCATATGTTCTCAGTGTACATAAAAGACAAGATACATTCATCAAGAACCACAAGGCATAACACTTAATGATAGTCATAGGGTACAAATAAGCAATCAAATCATACTAGGAAACAATATAAATTGTAAGGATGCAAGCAACAAAGTTACAGGCATACAGTCATAAGTGGGAGGAGATGGGTGATAGGAATGATGAGAAGATTAATAGTAATGCAGACTTAGTGAGTAGTTTGACAGTGTTGAGGGAATTATTTGTTTAGCACTGTAATGGCATTCGGGAAAAAACTGTCCTTGTGTCTAGTTGTTCTGGTGTGCAGTGCTCTATAGCCTTGTTTTGAGGGTAGGCGTTGAAACAATTTATGTCCAGGATGTGAGGGGTCTGTAGATATTTTCACAGCCCTCTTTTTGACTCGTGCAGTATACAGGTCCTCCATGGAAGGCAGTTTGGTAAATGTTGGCATTGCAAGACTCAGATTTCCCAGGTAGCAGTAATCCTAAATTGTAGTTTGGGTTTAGGTATCAGAGCCTTCCCCAGACTCCGGAACTGGCCCATGTTCCTCCCCAACCTCTTCACGGTCTGAGTCTGCCACCAGCTCCGCTGGCCGTTGGCAGGCCACAACACTTCTCACCCTCAACCAAAGAGGTGCATTTCAGCAAAAGCCAGTTCCAAGTACTATCTTACTGCTGATATTTCAAATGGTCTGAAATATAGATGTAGCAGATAACCAGGCTGAGCCCGAGGGAGGGGTCGAATGCGTCATCAGTCATGAATTCCTTCTTGCCCACAAGAGATACGAGTGATCCCAGACCTCCGGACTTTTCGTTGGGCCCTAAAAACCTCCTTTTTCCAGTTAGCTGGGCTGGCCTGATTCCATGTTGGTTTTAACGTTTGATACTGATTTTTAATTGAAATGTTTTAAATTATGGGCCAAATTTCATTTAATTATTTTTTAAAATTATTTTAACTTTTGTGTACAAATGTTTTTATTTTGGCTGTTCACCGCCCTGAGTCCGAAAGGAGAAGGGCAGTAGACAAATCTAATAAAAGATAAAGATAAAGATAAAGAGGTCTAAATCCAGCCCACTGTGAATTCCTTATCTACCGCCAAATTGGGTTGACCGTTAGTAGTTCGGATTCTTCTAGAGAGCTTAAGCTTACCATAAACATTTACACCCATTTGAACTGCCTGGATCTCCCGATTTCCCTGGCGCTTGACCGTAGAGTCAAATACTTCTAAGTAAACAAAAATACATCAGATATGGAAAAGCTATATTTCTCTCTCTCTCTCTCTCTTTGTTATGGCTCATACAAAGTCGGGCTGGCTTGTTAGCTTGATTCATTTTCCCCGCTGCCTCCGCCTTGCGTAAATAGATGGCATAATTCTTACCCCAGCCAAGCAAGCAATTCGGGATTCTGCTCGCTTGGCTGAACATTGCTCAAACTGATTGCGCTACCTTAAGAAAGTAGGGAGGTTGGCAACGACGCCGAGTGGACAGCAACTCAACAAAACAACCGTTCTCTCTCTTGCTCTCCCTCCCTCTCTCCCTCCCTCCCCACCCTGTATATTAAAAGGCTGTTGACAGAGTAGTGAATGCCTTACTTTTTCTAGTGTCAGGGCTGTTAAAAAGCAATCTGGCTTGCTTGGCAGCTTCACGTTTCAACGGCGGTGTTGGAGTTCATGGCGTGTATACACAGGTATACTTTTTGGATGAGTTGGATAACGGGGAGGAAACTCAGGCTTAAATTTATGGTCAGAATAAAGAGGGCAGGTGGTCATAAATTTAAACCGTTTTCCTCGCCCTCTTCCATGAGAGGCAGATTTTACGTAAGAAGGCGATAGTCCAGATAAGACCTCCTTGCCTACAGCAGTAGTCTCCAACCTTGGCAACTTTAAGACTTGTGGACTTCAACTCCCAGAATTCCTCAGCCAGTCTCCAACCTTGGCAACTTTAAGACTTGTGGACTTCAGCTCCCAGAATTCCTCAGCATGGAATTCTGGGAGCTGAAGTCCACAAGTCTTGAAGTTGCCAAGGTTGGAGATCCCTGGCCTAGAACCACAGAATAAGCATCTTTCAAGTTCCTTGTAAGTACAGGTGGTCCTCTATTTATGACCAGTTGCTTAGCAATCCTTCAAAGTTACAATGGCCCATCCCACCCCCCAAAGCATCCTGCATTATCTCTTGGTCAATTTTACTTTCAGTTTCCAGCAAAAAAAACCCCAACAAAACAGTCCAAAGCGAACAATGGCTTCACTTCATAATTGCGGCGTTTACTTAACAACACCGCATTTGCTTTATGACTTCTGAGAAAAAAGGATCATAAAATCGAGTCAGTTACGCGATGGCTTGCTTTATCACCGTCACGACTTACAGCCATAATTGCAAGGCTCATTTACAGTCATTAGTTGAGGACTACCTGTGTAACCGTGTTGTTTGACACCGTGAAAAATCAATGGAAATCAACATTTAATTTTCAACTTTCCGTCAGGGGTCGACGAGGAGTCAAACCCTGGGCAAGATTTGATCTGCTCTGAGCCAGTTGCCTCTGTAGGAGCATCTGTAAGGCTACCGTCGCATGAATTTCCCATCATCACCGTGGCTGTTTACAGCGGTCTTTAGTTAGTAAACATCTTGTATTCTAGCCTTCGGATCTAGCATGGATACCCATGAATCCAAGGGGGAAACCAAATTAGGCACACCGCGTTTCAGAGACCGGCAAAGCAAAGGGAAAACAGAAGTTCTTTCATTCCACGTTCCTCGTACGGGAAGGATTAGCCTTTTTTTTTTACAAAGCCAGGTGCTCCTTTAATTGGCCAATTTAATGGTGCTGAGACCTTGTTTGGGGATGCTTGACTCACACAGCGAGTTCAGTCGGGTTGCCAGGTTCTCTCTCTCTCTCTCTTAACATTTGCAAATTTTTTCTGAGCGGTGCGAAGAGGTGCCTGTATAAAGGGTTTGGATTCTGAAGGGCCTCCTCCTTCTCCGAGAAGGAATCGGGCGGTGTGTATATATCAAAAGGTGTTTGCGTTTCTTTCGCTCGCAAAAAAAATAAATAAAAATAAAAATACAGCTCTTAACCACATCGGTTGAAAGCGTGTCAGGTCAATAGCACCTTTGGAAGAAAAGAAAACCCAGCAATTTTCAGCCAAGGAGCTCAGAAACGTTACCGCGCTCCTCTGCTCATTGGAGGTATTTTCTTTGAAAGCTCGCCTAGCTTGAAGGAAGTCAAAAGAAAACAACAACCCACCAAACAGAAACCGTGAAAAGATCAGGCAGGTGGCTTCTTAATAGGGCCAGGTGTTGGAAGGTAGCAGGCACAAAATCTTGGGTACTTACATATGAAAGGCTCCCCCGCTTCTTCTCCTTCAGAGAGTTCTCTGCGTCGCTAATATTTGCTCTCCGGCTTTTCTACCTCGTCTGACTGATGAAGAACACTTTGGAAAGGTGCTTCAGGAAGATCTGTGCATCTCTCTTTTTTTTTTCTCTTGGACAAACTTTTTCCTCCCTCCTCCATAAAGCTACCTTCTTCTACGCTGAACGCGAACTTATTTGGGGGTGCAACTTTGTTTGGTAATAAAGCATATTGCCAGGGTTGGGCTGCTGGGGGTTTGCAGGGGTTCGGAAGAACCTCTAGCTAAGATTCTGTGCAGTTCAGAGAACCCAGAAATCTCACTCCTGGCAGGCCCCGCTTACCCCACCCCGCCCCTCCCAGGAGTCCCCACGCCAGTGGTGGGTCTCAAATTTTTTTACTACTGGTTCTGTGGGTGTGGCTTGGTGGGTGTGGCATGGCTTGGCGAGAGTGGCATGGGAAGGATACTGTAAAATCTCCATTCCCACCCCACTCCAGGGGAAGGATATTGTAAAATCTCCATTCCCTCCCCAATCCAGGGGAAGGTTACTGCAAAATCCCCATTTCCTCCCGATCAGCTGGAACTCAGGAGGCAGAGAATAGATAGGGGTGGAGCCAGTCAGAATTTTTACTACCGGTTCTCCGAACTACTCAAAATTTGCGCTACCGGTTCTCCAGAACTGGTCAGAACCTGCTGAAACCCACCTCTGCCCCACGCGGCTCGTTTTGGATGCAGGTAAGTGCAAGGCACTCATGGAGGCCCAAGGAGGGTGAAAAACAGGCCTACCAGAAGTTCAGGAAGCCCGTTTCTGGCCTCCAGAGGGCATCTGGAGCCTGGGGAGGCCGTTTGGAGCCCGGGGAGGGCAAAAATGCCACAGACACCTCCCGCTGTGGTGCAGGAGGCCGACTAGGCCACACCCACCATGGCCACGTCCACCCAGCAACCGGGCAGAGAACCCCTTGCTAAAATTCTTGAAGCCCACCCATGGTGACGAGTTATTAAAAAAAAAAAAACCCTGAGTGTTCAATCCCTGTGCAACTCCCCGAATTTCTCTTGCCGAATTAGGGGGTTGACACCTGCTGTTCTTCCATAGATTCCTCCCCTCGTCTTTCCAAATAGACTTCTCCATGCTTGGAAGAGCTCTTCCTTTCCAATTTAATCAGTGTCGACCACCGAGAGGCTTGTTCAATTTGCCTTTTGAGCAACCCTTCAGACCGAGATCTGCAGGTGTCACCTTAAATGACAGAGTAGTAAATCCTTCAAGACAAAACCCAACTGAAAAAAAGAAAGAAAGAAAGAAAAGAACTTGGGAGATCAAAGCTGACATCCATCCATGCCTACTCAACGAGACCTACATTATGCAGGGGGGAGGGGGGGCAAAGGAGCAGATGCGCTTTGTTGGCCTTCATTCAGCCTCATCTTGGAAGAACATCTAAAATGAACTCGAGAGCCGTTCGTACGTGTTCCTTGACTATTATTTCAGGAACTGGAGAGTTTTGCTTGGCCTCGTAAACATACATGCCAGTAGTGGGTTTCAAATTTTTTTACTACCGGTTCTGTGGGCGTGGCATGGCTTGGTGGGCGTGGCTTGGTGGGCATGGCCGGGCAAGTATACTGCAAAATCTCCATTCCCACCCCACTCCAGGGGAAGGATACTGTAAAATCTCCATTCCCTCCCCAATCCAGGCAAAGTTTACTGCAAAATCCCCATTTCCTCCTGATCAGCTGGGACTTGGGAGCCAGAGAATAGATGGGGGGGCAGGGCCAGTTAGAATTTTTACTACCGGTTCTCCGAACTACTCAAAATTTCTGCAACCGGTTCTCCAGAACTGGTCAGAACCTGCTGAAACCCACCTCTGGTACATGCACACGGATTAACGCGTGTGCCAGACTCTTGCCAGGTTGCACCAGTATTTTTTATACATGGTTCAATCATTGTGGAAACTCTTGTATCTTAGGCAGTGGTGGGTTGCCCCCGGTTCGGACAGGTTCGCAAGAACCGGTAATAAAACCAGAGGGAGGCTCCTCCCACTGACCCCGATGTCATCAGAAGTGATCTGCGCATGCGCAGAAGAGCACGCGCAGGCACGATGCGAACCGATAGTAAAGGTAAGTAGAACCCACCCCTGATCTTAGGGGAAGGATCCCCAGCTGCTTTTGGGGGGGGATTTTTGGGAGGAACCCATCCCTGGATTACACTCCAGAGGGCAAAGAGGCAGCAAAGCTTCAAAGGTCTGGTAGACAGGAAGGAGATTAAAACGTCTCCTTTCTAGCAATTCCCAGAATATATCTGTAGTTATGCAAATAGGTACTTTAATCTGGCAAGATCCCGTCTATAGATAAAGAGCAATAGAGGAAACTGTTCTTAAGTAACTCCATGAGTTGCTGTTGATTCTTGGGGGCCGGCAGAGGGTCCAATCATTGGGTCATGATACTCAAAGTGTCTGTCATTCACAGTTTTCAAATACATGAAGTGTGGGGGGAATAATAGCTCTACTAGAGGGTAAAACTGCCCTCCGCAAAGTAGTTCAATGGACCAGACAGCGAATAGATACGTTGCTTCGCAAAACACACAGATACTCACAGACTCTGAACGTTTAAAGAAAAATAAACAGTCTTTACTTGTAGTAAAAAAAACAAACTTGGCTTCTTAAAACAAAGATAACACTTCTTCAAATAATCACGGTTCAACACAAAAACATAGTTTGCTTACAATTCCAGTTCTCTTCAGTAACACAGACACAGTTCCTTTCCGCAGTTCAACCTTCTAATAGCAGGAGCAGAAGGGAATGAACTTCCTGCCTTCTTTTATGTCTGCTTAGCGCAGCCAATTAGTCATCTTGTAGCAGTTAAAGTTACAGAACATCGTTTTCTATATATTACCTACCAAACCGTAGGATAAGGATCCAACAGAGACTGTAAGAATGATTTCTTGTCCATCCCATTCTTGGCCCTGCCTAGCTTCTGCCACCTGTGACGGCTACCACTGTCTGATGCAGGTATAACTGTTTATACACAGGGAAATGATAGCAGAGCTTAGTCTCAGGCCCAAGAAGAAAATAGTGATTCTTCCAAACTGATGTCTTTATTATTTCACAGCTATAGACAGAATCTTGCCAAACTTTACTATCTGCGTCTACCCATATACTTTGAGGGACTATTAGGGAGGAGCTGTCTTCATCCTCTTCCTCTCACAGGTCACATCTGGACCGAGTCATCTTTTACTCCTCTGGGATGCACCCACTGGTTATCCAGCTTTGTTGTGGTCCACCAGCGGAGGTGGCAGACTCAGACAGTGAGGAAATTGGGGAGGAACATGGGCCGGTCCTGGAGTCTGGGGAAGGCTCTGATGAGGGCTCTGCGTCCGAGGCAGAGAGGGAGCCAGGACCGTCTGACAGTTATCAGCTGCCTTCGGAGTCAGACATCAGTGAGGCAGACAAACAGCTGGAGCCTGGTCCCAGTATGCGCATGCGCAGAGCTGCCAGATGAAGGGAACAGCTGAGGAACAAGGGCCGACTCAGGAGTAAAGCCACAGGTGGACGGTGGATGGCCCCTCCCATAGGGAATAAAGAGGAGCGAAAGGGGAGTGGAGTTTGCAGGAGACAATCAATTTGCTTAATTGGTTCATGACTCTCAGAGACTCCTTGCCAAGTTTTGAAGATATCGGCCTGGCAGCTCTCCAAGCCCGATAAGGTCTGTGACTGTAAATTCTCCCTTGAAAGACTTTGCTGGATGTGAATGAGAGGAATTCACAGTAACTTAATAAAAAGAGTTTTTTTTTTTTTTTCGGGCCAAGGAGTCTGCTTCGTGGTTTGGAGAAGCCTAAGTCAGAAGAATAGAATAGAATAGAATAGAATAGAATAGAATAGAATAGAATAGAATAGAATAGAATAGAATAGAATAGAATAGAATAGAATAATAGAATAATAGAATAACAGAGTTGGAAGGGACCTTGGAGGTCTTCTAGTCCAACCCCCTGCCCAGGCAGGAAATCCTACACCACAAGCCTGCTACATTCCATCACATCTAAGGCTCAGCTAGGTTCTTCTAAATATACACTCCTTTCTCACCACGTGGTAGCTACCTCCTTGGTAGCAACAGGGGCTGAAGAAGATTCAGCTGTTGCTTGACTGTTCCACTTGATCCCGTCGCCTTCTCTCTTTGCACACCTTTTCCCAGCATAACTATCTTCGAGACCGCCTTCTACCGCATAGCTCCCAGCGACCGGTAAGATCCCACAGAGTTGGTCTCCTCCGGGTCCCGTCAGCAAAACAATGCTGGCTGGCGGGCCTGCGGGGGAGGGCCTTCTCTGTGGCTGCCCCAGCTCTCTGGAACCAGTTACCTCCTGAGGTCCGGACCATCCCCACCCTATTGGCCTTCCGGAAAGCGGTGAAGACCTGGCTTTTCCGGCAGGCCTGGGGCCGTTGATCTCGCTCTTGTGATCCGGCGAGATCCAGCCATGAATGGTGTGAATGAGTTTTTAATGTCTTTAATGTTTTTTTTTAATTTTTAAGTGTTTTTATACTGATTTTTTGAGTGTACTGTGAGCCGCCCTGTGTTTTCGGAGAGGGGCGGCATATAAATTGAATAAATAAATAAATAAATAAATAAATAAATAAATAAATAAATAAACAAACAAACAAACAAACAAACAAACAAACAAACAAACAAACAAACTAAATACACCCATGGAGAACTACTTCCTTTCAGTTATATATATATATATATATGTCTTTTTCTAGCCAGGTTTTACCTACGTAAGCTAAGTTGTTCTACAGCCCTGGTTCTGTGAAATCTCATTCACAAGATTTCAACTTGTGAATGAGATTTCACAGAACCAGGGCTGTAGAACATCTTAGTTTACGTAGGTAAAACCTGGCTGGAAAGAATATGCACATAAAAGCCTACGAAAAAGAAAAAGACACATTGTACCTTTACAGGGAGGATACCTGAGAAGAGGGTGTGGCTCACTGATGACGCCTTACAAGGCAGAAATAGCTATTTGAGTCTCCCAAAGAGCAGCACAGAGTTGCTGTTTGTCAGCAAGAAACAGAAAGCCCAGAAACTTGTGAATGAGATTTCACAGAACCAGGGCTGTAGAACATCTTAGCTTACGTAGGTAAAACCTGGCTAGAAAGAATATGCATATATATATATATATTAGACCACCTGCTCGAAGCCTGCGCGAACTCCCTCGGGAGAAGCTGAGCAGTTCGTACCATCTCCAGTTCTTGCTCATTAATTCCCACCCCATCTTCCGGACGTTTTGAATTTCCACCGCAGCAGGCCCTTCCAAGGCTTCATTGACTGCTTGATTTGCAGAATTCTTCAGACGTGGGATGGGATGGCCACACAGATAGCCCGTTCTGCATGGTCCAACTACCCCATTGTTGCGGAGATGAGGTATGACAGAGAAGCGCAAGAGAGAGACGGTGGGTGGGCTAGCAAGTTTGCTTGCCCCATTGAACCCCGGGCTCCTGCCAGGCATCCCTTACACTTGTGAGAAAGACAGAAATATTAGAAATGTCATAAGGAAAACTCCCAAGTCGTTTTTCTTTCTTCCCCCTTGTGGAAAATGAAACGGGCATTATTCCGGAAAGCATCTTGGTCTGTGTTGTAGACCAGGTCAAACATGTGAACTGGTCAAGGGTGAAATCCAGCAGGTTCTGACAGGTTCTGGAGAACTGGTAGCGGGAGATTTTGAGCAGTTCGGAGAACCGGCAAATACCACCTCTGGCTGGCCCCAGGAGTGGGGAGGGAATGGAGATTTTGCAGGATCCTTCTCCCAGGAGTGGGAGGGAATGGAGACTTTGCAATATCCTTCATCCAGGAGTGGGGAGGGAATGGAGATTTTGCAGTATCCTTTCCCCAGGAGTGGGGTGGGAATGGGGTTTTTGCAGTGTCCTTCCCCTGGAGTGGGGAGGGAATAGAGATTTTGCAGTATCCTTCCCCTGGAGTGGGGAGGGAATGGAGATTTTGCAATATCCTTCCCTCAGGAGTGGGGTGGGATTGGAGATTTTGCAATATCCTTCCCCCTGGAGTGGGATGGGAATGGAGATTTTGCAGTATCCTTCACCTGGAGTGGGGAGAGAATGGAGATTTTGCAGTATCCTTCCCGTGGAGCGGGGAGGGAATGGGGATTTTGCAGTATCCTTCCCGTGGAGTGGGGAGGGAATGGGGATTTTGCAGTATCCTTCCCCTGGAGTGGGGAGGGAATGGGGATTTTGCAGTATCCTTCCCCTGGAGTTGGGAGGAAATGGGGATTTTGCAGTATCCTTCCCCTGCCACGTCCACCAAGCCACGCCCACCAAGCCATGCCCACAGAACCGGCAGTAAAAAAATTTGAATTCCACCACTGGAGCTGGTCTCCAGTATTCAATATTCAATGATGTTGCCTTGTTGGGTAATGAAATGTCTGCAAACAAACATCCCGTTTTCGCCCTCCCGGAGGCTCTAGAAAAGCCTCTGGAGCCTGGGGAGGGCAAAAAAAACCAAATACCCACCCATCCACCGCCATGGTGCAGGAGGCCGCTAGACCCCGCCCACTCAGCAACCAGGCAGAGAACCCCTTGCTAAAAAAATTTGAAGCCCACCCCTGGATGCCAGGGAGGTAGAAGCTGGAACGTCATGTTGGCAGCTGAGGGTGGGCGGCAGAAGGAAGCAAGGACGCCTATCCTGCCTCCTCTCTTACCCCTCGCAGCAGGACCAGATTAAATTCACACCTGCGATCCTCCAAGCTGCTTTTTTTTTTTTTTTTTTTTAATTTTCGAGGGTTTATTATCAGGTATTTAGCCTGATGCTTCCTCCCGTTGCCCGTCACGAGCGTAGGTGGGCATGGGAATCGGTGTGTGATTGTGTGTGTGTGTGTGTGTGGCAGAGAAGGGGGTCTTTTCAATGGGGGGGGGGAAGAAGTCGAGGCAGTATCCACCCACAGGCTCCATTACATGATTCAAATGTCAATACGGATTTTAATTGGTTTCAGGGTCCCCTCCTTTCTCGCCCCCCCACCCCACCCCCACCCCCAGCACCGGCAGCTGCATTTGGTAATTAAGACTCCACAAATAGATCTTCTCTCGGCAGCAGAAAAAGGAAGATGGGCAAATCTTGCCCGGCTGACGATTTTATTTTATATTATTATTATTATTATTATTATTATTATTATTATTATTATTATTATTATTATTATTATTATTATTATTATTATTATTATTATTATTATTATTCCTCCCTCCCTTTTCTCAGCCTTGTCTTCGTGCCGCAAGGCTCTCGTTATACAGGGGCAAGTCCCTGGCCATCATAACAGGGGCTGGAGGGAGGCTGGCGTAAAAGTGGGCACCGGGGATGCCCGCAAACCTCTGAACCTCCCAAATTTCAGTGGGAGGTTCCTCCCTGCGTACGACCTTCTCTACCCAAAGACCCAAAGTGTGATGAGTTGTTCTGATTGGAAATCCACCTCTTTTCTTTTCTTTTTTTTAATTTTCTCTCTTACTCTTCTTTCTTTTTTCTTTCTCTCTCTCTCTTTCTCTCTGTCCCTTCCTTCCTTCCCTTCTTTCTTTCCCCCCCTCTCTTTCTCTCTATCTTTCCCCCTTTCTCTATTTCTCTGCTTGGTTTGCCTCTTCTTTCCTTCCTTCCTTCCTTCCTTCCTTCCTTCCTTCCTTCCTTCCTTCCTTCTCTCTTTTTCTTTCTCTTTTCTTCTCTATATCTTTGTCTTTGTCCCTTCCTTCCTTCCTTCCTTCCTTCTCTCTTTTTCTTTCTCTTTCTCTTTTCTTCTCTAAGTTTATCTTTGTCTTTGTCCATCCCTCCTGCCCTTTCTTTCTCCCTTCCTTCCTTCTTTCTTTCTTTCCCCCCCTC
This sequence comes from Pantherophis guttatus, assembly GCF_059756535.1. Lineage (NCBI taxonomy): Eukaryota > Metazoa > Chordata > Lepidosauria > Squamata > Colubridae > Pantherophis > Pantherophis guttatus. Next base: position 6,856,259 of record NC_142079.1, on the reverse strand, counting down.
TCTTTCTCTCTATCTTTCCTCCTTTCTCTATTTCTCTATTTCTCTGCTTGGTTTGCCTCTTCTTTCCTTCCTTCCTTCCTTCCTTCCTTCCTTCCTTCCTTCCTTCCTTCCTTCCTTCTCTCTTTCTCTTTTCTTCTCTATATCTTTGTCTTTGTCCCTTCCTTCCTTCCTTCTTTCCTTCCTTCCTTCTCTCTTTCTCTTTCTCTTTCTCTTTCTCTTTTCTTTTCTATGTTTATCTCTGCCTTTGTCCAACCCTCCTGCCCTTTCTTTCTCCTTTCCTTCCTTCTTTCTTTCTCCTTTCCTTCCTTCTTTCTTTCTTTGTCTCTTTTTCTCTCACTTTCTCTTCTTCTCTATCTCTGTCTTTGTTCCTTCCTTCCTTCCTTCCTTCATTCTCTCTTTTTCTTTCTCTCTTTTTCTTTTTTTCTCTATCTCTGTCTTTGTCCCTTCCTTCCTTCCTTCCTTCCTTCTTTCCTTCCCTCCCTCTTTCTTTCTTTCTTTCTTTCTTTCTTTCTTTCTTTCTTTCTTTCTTTCTTTCTTTCTTTCTTTCTTTCTTTCTTTCTTTCTTTCTTTCTTTTTCTTTCTTTCCCAAACTCGCTTTCCAGATTTCACGGCAGGCTTTTTGGGCCCCGGTTTTCCTTTCCTTCCCCACCCCCTTGCCACTGTCAGCCACTTAAAATTCTGCTCTCCTTTTCAGCTTGTGCAAAGGACGAACCCTCTACTCGGTGGTGAGAGATGTCAAAATCGTCCTGGATGTCAACAAAACACGACAGATTGCTCAGGAGATTGTCAAGGTAGGGGAGAGGGGAGGGGAGGAGGAGGAGGAGGGCTTGCTCTCGGCATGTCCTGGGCAGTCTCAAGCGGGTAATTTGATGCCAGGAGAAGAAATCACCACTACACAAATCCCCAAATCCCCAAAGCTGGTGTAAAAAAAAACAAAAAAACCCCCCAACCCTTAAAGCTCCCGAAACAATGGAACTCGCTTAAAATAATCCATCTGTAAACCCAGAGACAGATGGGCGTTTAGAAGGCTTTTTATAGAGACCCCCCCCCCAGATGTTAGTCTTCCTTATCACAGTGGCCAGAATCATCCATGATTCGATTGTCTCTGGGGAGGCCCAGGTTGAGCGTTTCAGGGAAAATTCACTGAAGGAAGGTTCCCACCATATGGAACATGGAATACCTTTGTATCCCTCGAGCGTAGGTGGCGCAGTGGTTAGAGTGCAGTACTACAGGCTACTTCTGCTCACTGCCGGCTGCCTGCAATTTGGCAGTTCGAATCTCACCAGGCTCAAGGTTGACTCAGCCTTCCGTCCTTCCGAGGTGGGTAAAATGAGGACCCGGATTGTAAACCGTTTAGAGTGGGCTGTAAAGCACTGTGGGGCAGTATCTATCTCTCTGTCTGTCTGTCTGTCTGTCTGTCTGTCTATCATCTATCTATCATCTATCTATCTATCTATCTATCTATCTATCTATCTATCTATCTATCTATCTATCTACTGTATCATCTATCTATCATCTATCTATCTATCTATCTATCTACTGTATCATCTATCTATCTATCTATCTATTTACTGTATCATCTATCTATCTATCTTCTATCTATCATCTATCTACTGTATCCTATCTATCTATCTACTGTATCATCTATCTATCTATCTATCTATCTATCTTCTATCTATCATCTATCTACTGTATCATCTATCTATCTGTCTATCTGTCTATCTGTCTATCTATCTATCTATCTATCTATCTATCTATCTATCTATCTATCTATCTATCTTCCTTCCTTCTTTCCTTCCTTCCTTCCTTCCTTCCATCCATCCATCCATTTTGCACAGTGGTTAGAATGCAGTATTGCAAGCTAACTCTGCTGACTGCCAGCAGTTTGATCCTGACCAGCTCAAAATTGACTCGTCCTTCTTTCCGAGATGGGTAAAATGAGGACCCAGATTGTTGGGGGGCAATAGGCTGACTCTGTGAACCGCTTAGAGAGGGCTGCAAAGCATTGTGAAATGGTATATAAGTCATTGAGGTGACAAAGTAATAGCAATAGCACTTAATTGCTATTACTTTGTCACCTCAATCATTTCTCTCTATCCAGTTCTAGCCCAAGCCAATCACATGACTCTGTCATAGGTTTCCATTAATATTCCCCCCCCTTCTTCTCCATTCTCTGGCTATCAAAGAGACATGGATTCCTGACACTGTGTGTGTGTATGTGTCCCGTTCCTTACAACAAATTAAAAAAAAAAATCACCAGTCATTTGAAAGCAATGTATGTGTTCCTTGCAGTTTTGATGAGTATCTAGAGCAGGGGTCGGCAACCTTAAACACTCAAAGAGCCACAAAGGTCCTAACCGGAAGCCCCCATTCAATTCTGGAGCCGACCGGAAGTCCGCTTCCCTCACCATAGAGTCTCCTCCTAGCGCGGCGTCCTTTTTCCTCTACCTGTCCTAACCGAAAGCCCTATCAATTGTGGAGCCGACCAGCAACAGGGAGCCGCAGCAGAGGGATGAAAGAGCCACATGCGGCTCCAGAGCCGCAGGTTGCTGACCCCTGATCTAGAGACACGCAGCCCTCAAGAGTTACGATCACAACTGAGCCCAAGACGTATGTTGCCGAGTGAAACATTCGTCAAGTGGGTTTTGCCCCATTTCACGACTTTTCTTGCCACGGTTATTAAGCGAATTATTGCCTTTGTGACGTTAGTGGCATAGTTGTTAAGTGAATCCAGCTTCCCCTATTGACCCCAGGTGATCACATGACCCAGCAACCGTCATAAATATGAATCAGTTGCTAAGCATCTGAATTTCGAATCACCATGGGGAATGTGTCGACGGTCGTAAGTGTGAAAAAAACGTGGGTTGGTTTTTTTTGGTTTCCCGGTGCATAGAGAAATTACGTATATTTACATGCGCTGTAGTACATTAAGTGCGCAATAGCATTAGATGTAAAAAAAAAATACAACAACCCTCTACACGCCTTAATTAAAAAGCATCTGATTGCTAATGACGCTAATCATACACTGAGCCTTCCGTGAGTCGTAATCTTTTTCGCCAGGGGAGAGTCTTGTTAAAAACGCAATAACTGCAAAAAAGCACAATAAAACGAGACACACCTGTAGGATTGCTGGTCTGAAAGCTGTCCTGTTTAGACGCTGCCTGCTCTACCTGACGTGCTATGTCACATTCCTGCTTCCATGTCACAACTATCATATCTGGGAGCTCCAGGGCAAGAAGGCTGTTACCTGAGAAACCATATTTCAGTGTGGATTTCCAAGAAGAGGAGACGTTATCTGAAACAATAGAATTCTTTCTTGGCTAAGTGCGATTGGACACGCAAGGAATCTGTCTTTGGTGCTTATGCTCTCAGTGCAAAATAAAATATATTAGTCAAGAATCATAAGGTACAACACCTAGTGATAGTCATAGGATATTGAGAAGATCCATGAATTTTTTTTTTTAATTTGATTTATATGCTGCCCTTCTCCGAAGACTCAGGGCGGCTTACAATGTGCTCAGCAATAGCCTTCATCCTTTTGTATATTTATACAAAGTTAGCTTATTGCCCCCACAAACTGGGTCCTCATTTCACCTACCTTAGAAAGGATGGAAGGCTGTGTCAACCTTGAGCCTTGGCGAGATTCGAACCCTGCAGTAATTGCAGGCAGCTGGTCTTAATAAGCTTAATAACAGGGTGCCTTAAACCCCTGTACTACCAAGGCTCTTGGTAGTACAGAATTAAAGAAGATTTGTTGAGTGACGTTAAACTCAGCCTTGAACTGTGTTTTCTGTGTGCTTCACGGTTTGTCTTTCCAAATATTCTGGCAAGCAAACTCAACAGGGAAGCCAGGTTCGCTTAATAGAATAGAATTCTTTATTGGCCAAGTATGATTAGACACGCAAGGAATTTGTCTTTGGTGCATAAGCTCTCAGTGTGCATAAAAAGACAAGATACATTCATCAAGAATCATAAGATACAACACTTAATGATAGTCATAGGGTACAAATAAGCAATCAAGTCATATTAGGAAACAATCAACAAGTTGCAGTCATGCAGTCCTAAGTGGGAGGAGATGGACGATAGGAACGATGAGAAGATTAATAGTAATAGTAATGCAGACTTAGTGAATAGTTTGACAGTGTTGAGGGAATTATTTGTTGAGCAGAGTGATGGCGTTCGGGAAAAAACTGTCCTTGTGTCTAGTTGTTCTGGTGTGCAGTGCTCTATAGCCTCATTTTGAGGGTAGGAGTTGAAACAGTTTATGTCCAGGATGCGAGGGGTCTGTAAATATTTTCACAGTCCTCTTTTTGACTCGTGCAGTATACAGGCCCTCCATGGAAGGCACGTTGAAATGGACATTTACTCTCATTTTTTGTCCCTCCTCCAATGCTCCACAAATTCTTAATAGCAATAGCACTTAAGACTTATATATCGCTGCAGTGTTAAAGCCTTCTCTAAGCAGTCTACAGAGTCTACAGAGTCAGTGTCAGGGTTCCAAGCAACCTATCAGTCAGAATATTGCCCCCAACAATCTGGGTCCTCATTTTACCAACCTCAGAAGGATGACTCAACCTTGAGCCCAGTCAAGATCGAACACCTGACAGTGGGCAGAGTCAGCCGGCAATAATGCAGTCTAACCACTTGCTCCACTACATTTTTAAAGTTCTAAAGGCATAGTATAACAAAATGACCCTCACTCTGTCAAGGACCTTGGAGTACTCGTTTCTAAAGATCTATGTGCCAGAGCCCACTGTAACAACATTGCCAAAAAGGCATTAAGAGTTGTTAACCTAATCTTGCGTAGCTTCTTCTCTGGTAATGTTGTACTACTAACTAGAGCATACAAAACATTTGCTAGACCAATTCTTGAATACAGCTCATCTGTCTGGAACCCACACTGCATATCAGACATAAATACAATTGAGAGAGTCCAGAGATATTTTATGAGAAGAGTCCTCCATTCCTCTAACCGCAATAAAATACCTTATGCCACCAGACTCCAAATTTTGGGCTTAGACAACTTAGAACTACACCGACTTCAGTCTGACCTAACCATAGTACATAAAATTATGTGCCACAATTGTCCTTCCTGTCAATGACTACTTCAGCTTCAACCACAACGATACACGAGCAAATAATAGATACAAACTCAAGGTAAACTGTTCCAAACTTGATTGCAGAAAATACGACTTCAGTAACAGAGTGCTCAATGCCTGGAATGCACTACCTGACTCTGTGGTTTCTTCCCCAAACCCCAAAAACTTTAACCTTAAACTGTCTACTGTTGACCTCACCCCATTCCTAAGAGGTCTGTAAGGGGGGGTGCATAAGTGCACCAGCATGCCTACCGTCCCTGTCCTAATATTCCTTTTTACTTACTCTTTTCATGTATTCAAATTATGTTTATACTTTTACCTGTTATCTTATATATGGTTGACAAATAAGCTTATGAAAACAACCGCAATTCACAGAGGCTGCTCCACAGAGATTACCACATTGGAAATAAGACCAAGCAATGCTGTCATTGGACAAGTCACATGGCAGTGTGAAGTTTCTGAAGGATGCCCTAATTAATTCATGAGCCACAAGCCAAACTTCAAAGAGCACCATTTCGGCAATATTCGGATGCAGTTAGAACTAATCCCACACGTAGATTTACGTTCCCCTATGACCCTGTCTCTCCCCTCCTCCCTGGCCATGTCATAAATCACATTCTCCAATTAACCACTTTGGCTGGCTGTGAAACCCAAAACTCTCCTCCTGATTGCGGGAGCAAAGCATCTGTGGAATGTAGTTTCAGTTAGGGAAATCAATCAGCTCCATCAGTTCTCCCTCCCTCCTGCTCAAGGCAACTTGAAAGCTTTGCAAGTTGACAGGCAGCTGGAAATAGCGGTGTGATTCCCTGCCCCTCTCCCCCCCCCAAAAAAAACTTGCCCTAAGATTAGGCCTGGAAGGATACTCCTTGGGATAAGTCCTATGACTCATGTCTCTATTTATGGCGAGTCAGGTTCTCTGACCTTCTGTCCCAAACATTGTTGTTACCAACGAGTCATCATCTCTGGGTAGCATCTATTTGGACATTCCTATAAATTCCTCGATGAATGCCTGGAGGAGAGACAAAACTGGACACTTTAGCCAAGGAGCCAGTGACTCACATTCTCTCTAGACGTATCTTTCTTCCAAAAAACCGCCGGTAGGACCTGAGATGGCAGCGTTTGTGAGTACTGAAAAGGAGCTTTTGATAGAGGAGAAAGGCTAATGACAAATCACCCTGTCTCCACATCCATTATCTTCCTAAACCATTAACACCAATGTTGCAAGCAAGCCATGAGTGGATTTGAAATGACAGTGGGGGCAGGTGAGTGGAGAGTGATCCATCTTCACCTTCTGATCACTGGAGACTTTCCCTGAGTGATGAGTTCTCAACTCACCAAACTCCAAGGAATCTTTATCATCTTCACCCATCGCTGCTGCAACTATTTCTTCTTCTTCTTCTTCTTCTTCTTCTTCTTCTTCTTCTTCTTCTTCTTCTTCTTCTTCTTCTTCTTCTTCTTCTTCTTCTTCTTCTTCTTCTTCTTCTTCTTCTTCTTCTTCTTCTTCTTCTTCTTCTTCTTCTTCTTCTTCTTCTTCTTCTCCTCCTCCTCCTCCTCCTCCTCCTCCTCCTCCTCCTCCTCCTCCTCCTCCTCCTCCTCCTCCTCCTCCTCCCTGCAAACCCCATTTCCTTCTTGCCCTCATGATGTTTCCCAGTTGGATCATGAATGTCTGCAAGAAAACAACCAAACTCAGAGAGCACCAAAGTCCCCACAGTCATGTCCTCCTCCTCCTCCTCCTCCTCCTCCTCCTCCTCCCCCTCCCCCTCCTCCTTTCAAGATGGGGGCTTTCTGGTAGCTCCTTGATGTTTTATTGCTATTCTTTTATAACCGTATGGGAGAAATGAATCCCGTGAGCAGCTCCACTGTCTTCTGCCCTTCCAATGAACAGAGATGATCTAGCTGTTTGAAGGAAGCAACTCAGATACTCTGGGCTGGAACCAGTAGAGGACTTTTAGGCGTAGGTCAAGGTCACCCAACTCCTTTTGTGGACTCCTTGGGTTGCCGGCAGCAATCCAAAAAATGGGTGGAACGTTTCCAGTGACTTCCCATGAAATGTGACTTGCACAAAAACACAACTGATCATAGGACGTTTCCGCATTTGGCCACTTTCTCCCTTATTGTTAACAATCCCAACGTAGCGATGTACTTTGGCAGGCATTCAGGGGCTTCCTCCTAGGTCTTGCCCAGGCTGCATCCAGATGGGGTGTCTTTGACGCAGGCATTGCTGGATGAGAATCAGGGTCAAATCCAGGAAAAGGGATCTTCTTGGGTTCTGCTTGATGTGTAAGTTTGAGAAGCCCACCTCCAATGCAATGCCAGAAGCCAGAAGACACGCAAAAACTGAATTCACACTAGATCCGTGATGGCGAACTTATGGCACATATGCAGCTACCTGATTTTCAGGCCTTCTGGGCCCACTGGAAGTAGGGAAGCAGGCTCCGGCCTCCAGAGGACCTGGGGGGTGGGTGGGTAAGTCCTATTTTTCACTCTCCCCAGGCTCCAGAGTCTTTCTAGGAGCCTGGGGAGGGCAAAAATGGCCTCTCCCCTCCCCTCCTGGAGGGCAGAAACGGGCCTTCTGCTCCCACCAGAAGTCAGCAAATGGGCAATTTCCAGCCTCCGGGGGTAGTGGGAAAGGCCGTTTTTGTCCTCCCCAGGCTCCTAGAAAGGCTCTGGAGCCTGGGGAGGGTGAAAAATGGGCCCACCATGCCATCACATAAATGAACCACCATGATAATATATGTGTAATTGGTAAAATAGAAAAGAAATTGATTTGATCAGATGGATGGTCAAAAGTCCAAGGTCTTTCCCAGCCCTAGGATTCTATGTTTCTATGTTTCTTTTATTCGAGATCGTTAGGCATTCTGCTTAACCTACAGCAGTGGCCAAAATTGTGGGAACCTTTTGGGGAAAAGTGTATTTTTTTAAAACTAGCTAATAACACCACTTTTTTTGTTTGTTTGTTTGTTTGGAGTAGTACCAGAAAATTATATGTCAATGGAAAGATAATCTAATCAAGAATGTAATGCAATAACTTTGATGAAGGATTTGCTATTAGAATAGCCGTTACAGTATAAAGAAGAAAAGTGAAATGTAGAAAAAACAGGATGTACAAAAATTATCACCATAGAAAAAAATGAGATATACAGAAATTATCACCATGTCAGTTAATCCTTAATTGGGAAAGCTTTAGCATGAATGATGGCCTTATAACGTCTTCCCATGGAGGGAACCAAGTCTTTGAGTTCTGCAGCTGTTCTAATGTGAAACCAAGGTTGAAGGATGGCTTCTATTAACTGGGTTTTATTGCTGGGTCATTTCTGACTAACAAGTTTCTTAATCAGCTCGATAGATTTTCAATTGGGTTAAGATCTGGGCTATTCCCAGGCTATTCCAGCAGTGGAATAGGATTATCTTGAAGTGGTGTTATTAGCCATTAAATCTCAAAAATACACTTTTCCCAAAAAGGTTTCCACAATTTTGGCCACTACTGTATATTGATCTGGGTTTGGAGCCGATGGGCTTTTAAGGAACCTTCAGACTTTATGGTAAGATGCATTCTAAATCAACCAACATCTAACGTGGATCCCAAAAACATCTTAGTTTTTTTTTTTTTTTTGGACGTGTATGTATAAATCTAAGAATTATTTTAAAAATGGCACAGAAGTTTCTCTGCAACCGTTCGCTTCGTTTCCTTGTTTTACAGGGAATGGGCTACCTACACGCGAAGGGAATCCTCCATAAAGATCTGAAATCTAAGAATATATTCTACGACAACGGAAAAGTGGTGATCACAGATTTCGGCCTCTTCACTATCTCTGGAGTTCTGCAAGCGGGCAGGTACGTTGAAGGACATTGCCTTCCTCGCTCCTCTTTTTTTTTCCCCCCTCTTCACTGATGGTTATGTTTCCAAGTGGAACTTTGGACAGCATGAAAGTCTTACAGAGGGCACTTGGGTTTTCTGGGAAAGAGGAACGTTGATTCATTTCTTGGGGGAATTTATAAGACAACATTCAGATGCCCTTTTCCAGGGTGGGAGAGAGAAGAATGAGACTTCCTTTCATTCTTTCACGGAGTTTGTTCAGTTTTGTTCTTTCAATTTTATAACACAATGCCAACGAAGGAGTATTTATTTATTTATTTATTATTTATTTATTTATTATTCGTATTTCTCTGAGGACTCTGGGCAGCTTACAACAAAGACAGTATACTAAATAGCATATTGCCTCCCAACAATCTGGGTCCTCATTTTACCCACCTTGGAAGGATGGAAGGCTGAGTCAACCTTGAGCCTGGTGAGATTCGATCTGCTGATCTGCTGAACTAGCAGTGAGCTGAAGTAGCTGCAGTACTGCATACTAACCACTGCGCCACCTCGGCTCTTCGTGTATACGTGTAGCTCAGGGTTGACATGAGGGATCCTTGGTGCTCTCTGAGCTTGCTTGTTTTCCTGCAGAAGTTTCATGACCCTAACTAGGCAACATCATCAGTGTTAGAAGGGAGTGGAGTTTGCAGGGAGGAGGAGGAGGAGGAGGAGGAGGAGGAGGAGGAGGAGGAGGAGGAGGAGGAGGAGGAGGAGAACTGTGGGGTTCTTAGTGCTCTCTGAGCTTGGTTGTTTTTTTGCAGATATTTTATGACCCAAACTAGGTAATCAGGAATGGACTTTATTAGGGTTAAAGGTAAAGGTAAAGGTTCCCCTATCACATACATGCTAGTTGTTTCCAGCTCTACGGGGCGGTGCTCATCTCCGTTTCAAAGCTGAAGAGCCAGCGCTGTCCGAAGACGTCTCCATGGTCCTGTGGCCGGCGTGGTCCTGTGGCCGGCATGATTCAACGCCAAAGGCCCACGGAACGCTGTTCCCTTCCCACCAAAGGTGGTCCCTATTTTTCTACTTGCATTTTTTTTTCGTGCTTTAGAACTGCTAGGTTGGCAGAAGCTGGGACAAATCACGGGAGCTCACCCCGTTATGCGGCACTAGGGACTCGAACCGCGGAATTGCCAACCTTTCGATCGACAAGCTCAGCGTCTTCTCCCCTGAGCCACCGCCTCCCTTTTATGACCTCAACATTATCATAAAATGGTTTGTGACATCATACACCATGTCATCCAGACCCTTTCCAAGCAGGGGCCCCCTTCCTTCTCGCTTCCCCGCGTTCGATCTTTCTCCCTAGGAATTTAATTAATTTGTTTCAAGAACATTTTTTTTAAAAAAAAGGCAAATTTCATCGCCTGCGGTCTCCGATTTAGATGTAATGTTGTACTTGCAGGTTCTTTCCCAAATTAAAAAAAGAAAAAAAAGAAAGAAAAGGAAAGAAAAAGAAAAAGGAATGGAATTAAAACCGCAGCTATTGTGCAGATTTTCCTTGCAGTTAATTATTGCTTTATTGCAAAGCCGCCTGTGAGATAAATCACACATTTTAATCTTTCCGTAATTATGGTGTGTCAAAGGCACTTGGATTAAAAAGGAGATAATGGCCTGCTTATTTCTCTCTTTCTTTTCTGTCCCCCTCCTTCTCTGAGGTGTATCAATTGTCAAGTTGAAGTGGTTAACTGTACCCTGTGTAGGTTTAATATTTCTTATTCCGCCTTCCCCCCCCCCTCCGCAAAAAAATGATGGTCTATTTATACCCTCTCCAGGTTTATCATATAATTAGTTATTTATTTAAAGCAATTTTATCCGGCTCTTTGGTACGAGAGAGGCTTCTAGATATTAGCACTGAGGAGTTTCTAACTTTAAATACATGGTCAAAATGGGAAGGGCGAGGGGGAGGAAGAAGAAAAGTCATTGTGTTCAGACTTTTTAAAAAGTTATTTAAAAAGTTTTCCCTGGCTGTTTTGGGATCTTGGGTTGTGGAAGGAAGGAAGGAAGGAAGGAAGGAAGGAAGATGGAGAAAGTGGGAGGAAGAAAGGGAGGGAGTGGAGAGGGAGGAAGATAGAGAGGGAGGGAAGGAAGAAAGGAAGGAAGATGGAGAAGGTGGGAGGAAGAAAGGGAGGGAGGGGAGAGGGAGGAAGATAGAGAGGGAAGGAAGGAAGGAAGGAAGGAAGGAAGGAAGGAAGGAAGGAAGGAAGGAAGATGGAGAAAGTGGGAGGAAGAAAGGGAGGGAGTGGAGAGGGAGGAAGATAGAGAGGGAGGGAAGAAAGAAAGGAAGGAAGATGGAGAAGGTGG
>NC_142079.1:6807500-6840000 GCF_059756535.1 Pantherophis guttatus | reverse complement strand
TTTCTTGATTGTAATGCATCAGATGGTATCAGGGATAGGCTGCTGGGGGTTCGCAGGGGTTCGGCAGAACCTCTAGCTAAGATTCTGTGCAGTTCGGAGAACCCCCAAATCCCACTCCTGGCTGTCCCCGCCCACCCCACCCCTCCCAGGAGTCCCCACGCGGCCCATTTTGGATGCAGGTAAGTGCATGGCGTGTGTGGAGGCTCAGGGAGGGCGAAAAATGGGCCTACTGGAAGTTCGGTGTTTCCAGCCTCCAGAGGGCCTCCGGAGCCTGGGGAGGCCATTTTCGCCCTACTGGAGGCTCAAGGAAAGCCTCCGGAGCCTGGGGAGAGCAAAACCGCCCCCACCCAGCCCCCGCTGTGGTGCAGGAGGCTGACTAGGCCATGCCCACCATGGCCACGCGCACCCAGCAACCGCACAGAGAACCCCTTGCTAAAATTTTTGAAGCCCACTCCTGGATGGTATCCTTGAGAAGGGTGTTGAAATTCCTGGATCTTCAGGTCAATGCCTTAATTTCAACCGTTAGGAGTACATGGTGAACGAAGAGAAGAGTCCTTTTCAGTGACAGGACAGTAAGATGGTGAGAAGCCATGGCCTTATCTTCCTTCTGAGATCAGTTGAGATCTCCAAGCCCAAAGAAACACCAATTGCTATTGTGAGCTCATTTTCCTTCAATCAGGTCACAATACAGTAGTGGCCAAAATTGTGGAAACCTTTTCGGAAAAGTGTATTTTTGAGGTTCGATGGCTAATAACACCCCCCCCTTTTTTTTTTTGAGTTTCAAGATAATCCTATTCCACTGCTGGAATGGCCTGGGAATAGCCCAGACTTTAACCCCATTGTAAGTCTATGGAGATGACTGGATAGTCAGAAGCGACCCAGCAATCAAACCCAGTTAATAGAAGCCATCCTTCAATCTTGGTTTCACATTATAACAGCTGCAGAACTAAAAGACTTGGTTCACTCCATGGGAAGACCTTGTAAGGCCATAATTCATGCTAAAGGTTACCCAACTAAGGATTAACTGACATGGTGATCATTTTTGCATATCTCGTTTTTCCTATGGTGATCATTTTTGTATATCTCATATTTTTTTCTACGTGTTTCACTTTTCTTCTTTAGACTGTAACTGCTGTTCTAATAGCAAATCCTTCCTAAAAGCTATTGCATTACATTCTTGATTCAATTCTCTTTCCATTGATATATAATGTTATGGTATTCCTCCTCCAAAAAAAATAAAAAATGGTGTTATTAGCTAGTTTTAGAAAATAACACTTTTCCATAACACATTTAAGGGACTGGTGGGTCATGTTACATTATTGGAAGAAAGGGTGGATGAAATTGATCAGTTTAATTTGAATGTGGAAGCTAAATTGGGAGAGGCTCAAAATAAGATGGAAAAGGCGGAAGCAGAACTCATAATGACGTAATACAGAGCGATGGAATGGGCAGTGAGGGTCAGAGGCTTGAAAGAAAATAACCAGGAAAAAATCAGAGAGATTTTTGCAGAAGCCCCTTGCTCAGTTTACTGGAGAATCTAAAGCAGAGTGCGACTGGCAAATAGACAAAATTTATCGCGTTAATTCATGGATTGCCAGACAGAGACAACTACCAAGAGATATTGTGATCTACTTTGTTACAAGGAGAACAAGAAATGGAGCATTACATTCTTGATTCAATTCTCTTTGCATGGATATATAATGTTATGGTACTCCTCAAAAAAAAAAAAGTGGTGTTATTAGCTAGTTTTAGAAAATAACACTTTTCCCAAAAGGTTCCCACAATTTTGGCCACTACTGTAGCAGCAGGTTGCCGAGCAAAACTACGAAGTTTTCCATCTCGTAAGTCCAAGTGTCACTGAAGAAGAGAGAGAGGGGTGGGGGGGGGGAGGAACGAGAAAGCAGCCAGCTCAGCATGGGTTTTGGGGACGGGAGGGGAGAGACTGAGAAAAAATCAATACCGTTTCTTCTGTGTTTGATTCAGACATGACAGAGCCAAGGCGAAGACGGAGCTTACACTAATTGGCTCTTCTTTTTTTTTCCCCTGCAGGAGAGAGAACAAACTACGGATCCAGAATGGTTGGCTGTGCCACTTGGCACCAGAGATCATCCACCAGCTGTCACCCAAAACGGAAGAAGACAAACTACCTTTCTCCAAGCATTCGGATGTCTTTGCTTTTGGGTAAATGTCATTATCGGGTGGACGGGTGGGGTGGAAGGGTAATGAATGAATGAACGTGTTCGAAAGTCGTCTTGGAAGAAACTTATCTAACCCGATAAGTTTTTCGTCTCATCGGTGAATTTGGGCGGTGGGCGATGAACAGAACGCTCTGCCCCTTTGACGAAAGTTTCTTCCTTTAATCAACGTATTTTTCCGACGCGGGCCTGCAAAACAATTGCGGTCAGCTGAAAGATACGCCTAAGCCTTACTTCTTAATCAAGTGCTATTCAACATGTAATGAAGAGAAGCTGCCAAGCTGGGCGAAGTCAAATTCCAAAATAGGCAATAATGAGTTTTGATAGGATTAATCATTAGTTGGGGATGAAGATAATGTCTTGGCACCGAGGTTGAAACAGAGGGTTGTGCGCTCCGTGGTCCTTAAAATAACCATATTGGGGGAAATTACTAATCCTAGAGGAGGCAGTTCTATTGTCGAAATACGACACGGGGTGATAAGACCCATTCCTCAGAAAAAGGCATCATAGAAAAATTAGAATAGAATGGAATAAGAATAGGAATAGGAATAAGAATAGAATAGAATAGAATAGAATAGAATAGAATAGAATAGAATAGAATAGAATATGAATTTGGAATGGAATGGAATAGAATAGAATAGAATAGAATAGAATAGAATAGAATAGAATAGAATAGAATAGAATAGAATAGAATATGAATTTGGAATAGAAATAGAATAGAATAGAATAGAATAGAATAGAATAGAATAGAATAGAATAGAATAGAATAGAATAGAATAGAATAGAATAGAATAGAATAGAAATAAGGACTAGAGTAGAATAGAATAGAATAGAATAGAATAGAATAGAATAGAATAGAATAGAATAGAATAGAATAGAATAGAATAGATTTATTGGCCAAGTGTGATTGGACACACAAGGAATTTGTCTTTGGTGGACATGCCCTCAGTGTACATAAAGAAAAAATAAAATATATTTGTTAAGAATCATAAGATACAACACTTCATAGGATAGTCATAGGATGCTAATAAGCAATCAAATCATACTAGGAAACAATAAAAACAATATAAGTTGAAAAGATACAAGCAACATGGATATAGCCATAAGTGGGAAGAGATAGGTACTAGTAAGGATGACAAGAATAGTAATACAGTCTTAGTTTTTGAGCTGGAAGAGACCTTGGAGGGCATCTCCTTCCTAATCAATTTCAATGAATAAGTACAGGTAACCCTCGATTTACAACAGTTTATTTAATGATCGTTCAGAAGTGGTGCAGTGGCCTAGAGGTGGAGCTCTCACCTCACAATCAAGAGGCTGTGAGTTCGATCCTAGGTAGAGGCAGATATTTCTCTCTCTGGGCACGATGAGAATATATCTGCTGAACAAAAACTCCGCGCTGGCAACAGGAAGGGCATCTGGCCAGTAAAACACTCAGCTCCATTCAATTGCCCAGACTTCACCCCGATGCAAGGGATTACGGGGTCATTAAAAGAGGAGGAGGATTTAATGGTCCTTCAGAGTTACAAAGCAACAAAAGATAGTTACAAAGCAACAAAAAATGTGGGGTCAATTGTGGTTGTAAGTTAAGGACTATCTTTAAAAGCTTAGCTCTGAGAGAAAACGTGGTGCTATCAACCTTATTGGTCAGTGGTATAAGTGCTGTGAGCTGTGAGCTGTTGGGACATAGTAGAGGGGCAGAGAGTTGTGGGTAATAAAAATCAATATTTGGAATTCTCTGCAGGAGGAGAATTCCGCCGTGCAAAACCTCTTGAAGAGGAAAATGGTTCGGAGCAACAGTAGAAAACAAAACGTCAGTTCGTGAAAGTTTTGTTTCCTACGGTGTTCTAGTTTCACTTTATTTGGTGGTTTGATTTATTGTTGTTCTTGTTTTATTGTTGTTCTTGTTTTGCTTGCCCAATTAATTATCATGCCTCATAGCAAAGGGAGGCAGGGAATCCATTTTTATCATTATCTTTTAGAGGTTTCCCTGTCCTATGATGAAATCTTTCCTTTGGCCCAATAGGGGTGGGTTTTTTAATTTTTTTTTTTTTATCTGACGGATTAATTTTCTTGGAAGCCACTGAGATGGGCACCTTCAAGAACAGAGCGCTAAAGTGATTAATTTATACCGAGTTCTTATCTGGTAATGTGTTTTCATGGGGTTGGTGGGTGAAAACAGCAATTAAATCCAATGCAAGCATTGGTACGACTTTCAAAAGTAATTATTGAGGAAAGAGCGTTCTTATCAGACAGAACCCCTGGGTAATTTTTTTAATTTGAAGTTTATATTTTGAGAAAATATCATCTTTCTTTCTTTTTCTTTCTTTCTTTCTTTCTTTCTTTCTTTCTTTCTTTCTTTCTTTCTTTCTTTCTTTCTTTCTCATTCTTTTTCTCTTTATCTCTCTCTGTGTATCTATCGCTCTCTATCTATCTATAGTATATATCTCTATCTATAGTATATCTATAGTATCTCTCTGTATCTCTCTCTCTCTACATATCTCTCTCTATCATAGTATCTCTCTATCGATAGTATCTATCTATCTATAGTTCTCTCTATCTATAGTATCTCTCTCTCTATCGATAGTATCTATCTATAGTATCTCTATAGTATCTATCTATAGTATCTCTGTGTATCTCTCTCTATGTATCTCTCTCTGTGTATCTCTCTATCTATAGTATCTCTCTCTCTATAATATCTCTTATCTATATAGTTCTCTCTCTATCTATAGTATTTCTATCTATAGTATCTCTCTCTCTGAATCTCTCTCTCTCTAGTATCTCTCTCTATCTTTATCTATCTATAGTATCTTTATATATATATATATATATATATATATATATATATATATATATATATATATATATATATATATATATATACTATCTCTATCTATCTATAGTATCTCTCTCTCTCTGTTTCTGTTTCTGTTTCTGTCTCTCTCTCTCTCTCTCTCTCTCTCTCGTATATCTCTATCTATCTCTCTTTCTCTATCCTGATCCTCTCTTCTCTTCTCTTCCTTTCTTTTTCCTTTTGATGGACTGGATTTTAAAATATCATTTGGGCTTTTTTCGTTGGACCCGATAACTGCTGATATTTCTTTAATATTTTACCAATTCAATCACAACGCCAAATAAAATAACAGCAGTTAACAAATAATAGGTTGAAGTTTCCCTTTGACAAAACACACAAACAGACAACTAGAAAAGGAATAGCGACACCATCGGCACTCATACTTTTCGTAGTGTCTAGCACTAGTTAAATATTAATCCTGCCAGCTAAGATAATTAAGATAATTGCCCGTTACCTATAAGCTCTTAAGGGATTTCAGCTTGGGACACAGTTGCAAAAACTATATTTGAATGTTCAAACTATGAACAAACTCCCAACGGAGGTATTCACAGTTATAAATGCTGCAGTCCACTCCACGTTTAAAGGGGCTGAAGTCTTAAATTCCCACTTGCACAAGCCTCCCTCACTATGTTTCCTAAGCAAAAACTCAGTTTTGGAAAAGAAAAAGGGGGAAAAAAAAACAGGAAGAGGAAAACATTTTTGGATCCTGAAATAGCCTTTCTTTTTCTCCACGACTGGAAATGATGTCACTCAGTTTGAGCCAAAGTCTCCTCCTCGGTTCAGGAGTCTTGAGAACGGTTATTTCCTCTGCTCCTAAATTCAATCAGAAGTTGCAGGGGAAAAAAAAGCCCCAAGTCCCTGAGAAAGGAAATGGCAAATATATCACTTCCACTCACTACCTCTGAAACAGAATGAAGTGGCAGCAAAAATGTCAAAGAACACTTTTCCTGAAAGGAAGTAACCCGACTTTCCTCTGATTTTTTCACATGCAAACGGGCAGAGAAAATCGGGTGTATTTTGGCCAGAAGTCACATTGATAAAGGAGAATGTTTGTAGCTCAGAGTGGAAATCAGGGGTCCTGGTGCTCTCTGAACTTACCAACAAATTAAAGGGTAGAGTCATGGAATCACTGCTTTCAGGATTCGTAGCAGAGGTTGCAATGCAACATCTGGAATCGAGAGCTTTCCCACACATATAACCCAAAATATGTTTCAGATAAGTAGAATAGAATAGAATAGAATAGAATAGAATAGAATAGAAGAGAAGAGAAGAGAAGAGAAGAGAAGAGAAGAGAAGAGAAGAGAAGAGAAGAGAAGAGAAGAGAAGAGAAGAGAAGAGAATAATAATAGAGTTGGAAGGGACCTTGGAGGTCTTCTAGTCCAACCCCCTGCTTAGGCAGGAAACCCTACACCATTTCAGACAAATGGTTATCCAACATCTTCTAAAAACTTCCAGTGTTGGAGCATTCACAACTTCTGCAGTCAAGTTGTTCCACTGGTTAATCGTTTTCACTGTCAGGAAATTTCTCCTTAGTTCTAAGTTGCTTTTCTCCTTGATTCGTTTCTACCCATTGCTTCTTGTCCTACCTTCAGGTGCTTTGGAGAATAGCTTGACTCCCTCTTCTTTGGGGCAGCCCCTGAGATATTAGAAGACTGCTATCATGTCTCCCCTGGTTCAGAAAGAAAATATGCACCAGAGTTCTAAGAGCAGAAACTGAGCCATTCAATTAAATACCGCCAAACAAATCCTCTAACTGATCTTCGGAAGAGTAAGGAGTCTTCCCTTGCTATTTTAAAACGTTATATATATTTTTTGCCTAAATCCACCCAGCTTCTGGTTTACCCCGTTTATCCCACGCAGGCATATATTTCATTACGGATTGGGGTTTGGAGAATACCCTTTGCCTAAATAGACAGCCTATGTCGTACCTTCTAAACATGGCAGGTCAGTTCTCAAGCTCTCTGGAGATTAATCGCGTTATCCCAAGTGTAAATAACCAGATCTGCCTGGCACAATGAAGGTCCAAAAATGGAGCTGGACTGTACAGTTCCAGGAAACGTTACCACATGTGTGGATTATCCATTTTCTCTTCGCCAGAGAAAAACAGCGGAGCTGGTGAACACTTATTAGGAGAGGATAGAAGTGTTCTTACTTCAGATTTATCTTTAAGGGAGAGAAATAACCCTTCCTAGATCCGTAGGTAGGAAATGTCTACAGAGGCCAAGATGCTAATTGGAGCTGACGGCCACTGTTGGAATACTGAGATAGCTCAAAAGGAAGAAAATGCGCACTGAGAATTTGCTTTCTTGAAGCACATCTCAAGAGGTCCAGAGGAGGACAAAGCTGAGAAGATGTCCATCAGCCTGGCCGAGAGAAAGACCCATTTGGTTCCTCCTCTTTCAGTGGCAGAGGCCAGTAGTCTGTGGGCCAACTGGAACCAGTTGTGGTTTGGGTCTGCCCAGTGCTGAGATTCAGCCAGTTCGCACCTATTCGGGAGAACCGGTTGTTAAATTTCTAAGCAGTTCGGTGAACCGGTTATTGGAAGAAATTCTCCTCTGTTTGTGCAGCCCAGAACTGTGTTGGCTTTTTTGGCAGCTGCTGCACACGGCTGGCTCATAACTAAATGGTTGTCCACTAGGACTCCAAGATCCCTCTCGCAGTTACTACTATTGAGCGAGATACATATACGGTACCTGTGCATTTTGTTTTTCTTCCCTAAATGTAGAACCTTCCTTTTTTCACCGTTGAATTTCATTTTCATTTTTCATTTTATTTTTCATTTTATTAAATTTGTATACCGCCCTACTCCCGAAGGACTCAGGGCGGTGAACAGCCATGAAATAAAACATATAAATACAAAATTTAAAATAGAAATAAAACAAGTTAAATAAATTTGGCTGAACCATATTTAAAACCCCAATAATTTAAAACCAAATTTAAAATTCCCATTTAAAAGAGAAGTTTAGGTCAGGCCGGCTTGCTGGAATAGGAACGTCTTAAGCGTGCGACGGAAGGTACGCAGATCCGGGATCCTCCGTATCTCCGGGGGGAGCTCGTTCCAGATAGTAGGTGCCCCCACAGAGAAGGCTCTCCCCCTGGGGGCCGCCAGTCGACATTGTTTGGCCGACGGCACCCGGAGGAGCCCCTTTCTATGGGAGCGTACTGGTCGGTGGGAGGCTATTGGTGGCAGCAGGCGGTCCCGTAGATAGTGTTAGATAGTGCCCAATGTTCAAGTCTGTCAAGATCCTTCTGTATCTTGAGCCTATCTTAGTTCCTGGGATTTACATTCCCAGCAGGTTTTAAGAGTGTCAGGCTGGGAAGGGCCATAAGTATAATTTATTAGGGCCAATTGGAAAAGAAAAAGCAAATAAATAAACAGAGTATTGAATCTAAGGTAACTTCTCCAAAACTCAATACCGAAGCTGGATGTTTAACCATGCATGCAAAAAACATATTGGAGATGTCATCACAGAGGGGAGAAAAAAATTAATTTCCCTGGTAGAAGCAGCTGTTTAATTGAGGCATTTTTATCGTGCGCGCTCATTACCCCCTTCCCCAAATTTTTTTTTAAAAAAATAGTGCAAGGGATTCACATCATTTCTGCACAGAAGTACCTCTTGGGTAGGGATTTTTCAATCTGCGAAATGACCTTCAGATGCCGCTTCGGTTGATCTGCATGATTTCCCTTGCAATCTTGGAGGCTGTCGGAGTTTGGCGGCTATAATTAATAAATAAATACAGGATGCGATTCTAAGCGGGTGCTACTGAATTCAAAGTTGGATGAGATGTGAATTGTGCCCTTCTCTTTTTTTCCTGGGGAATCCTGATGAATGAAAGGCATGTGCCTCAGGGTTATTATCACAGGTGGTTATTCGCACCTTCCATCATCATTTTAGGAAAAGCGGTGGCAGTTAAAAATTATATTAAGATCCCATCCTGGGTAGATAGGATGTGTAAAGATTATTTGGCTCGTGATGGCTTTTAGAATAAGATGCATCTCCCCAGCTTTTCACTTGGTAAGAAATTTGCAAGGGATTTGGTGAATCTGTACCTTGGATAGAGCAAAATAAAGCAACTTTTTAATATAAAAAAATGTTTTGATAATGTGAATCCAGAAAAGTGAATAATGCACAATAGCTCGCAGACCTCCATAGCTGGGTTCGTCCAGCAGCGTAAGAGAAAAAAAAACATACCAAAAGGCATTTTTCTGTTCATCTATTGTGGTAAGGCATGGTTTGTTTGACCTAATCAGTTGGGAATATATCCTAGTTCAGTGATGGCTAACCTTTTTGCCATCACGTGCCAAAAGAGGGAGCAGTGCGGGGAGGTCGCGCGTGTGTGTGCCCACACCCATAATCCAATGCGCCCCACCCTCTGTGCATGCATGCATGACCTCCCATGTTCCCCCCTCTTTTGGCATACGATGGCACAGTGGGCCTGGTAGGCCCATTTTTCGCCCTCCACAGGCTCCAGAGGCTTTCTAGGCGCCTGGGGAGGGTGAAAACAGCCTTCCCCATTCCCCAGAGGCCCTCCGGAGGCCAGAAACAGCCCATTTCCCGACTTCCGGTGGGCCCAGAAGGCCTGAAAATTAGCTGGACAGCGCGCGCATGCACTCTGGAGCTGAGCTAGGGCAACGCTTGTGTGCCCAGAGATATGGCTCCACATGCCACCTGTGGCATGCGTGCCATAGGTTCGCCCTCACGGTCCTAGTTTATGGACCACAAAAGCTGAATCCAACACAATATGCTTGGCACGCTGCGTAAAAATAACCAATGTGGAATGCTGTGTTTGCTCAAACTTAAGCCATTTTTATAGCCCGTTTAACGCGTGATCGTCCTTTTACATTTATATACAAATCAGATTCAATTGATGCCTTTAATGTGTTTCTTTGATTGGGGCTTCCATTGGTATTGACTTATAATAAGAAGGCCGAAAGGACGGTCCTTTGAGAACAGATCGTCCTGGAGAATATCTATTTACGTGGTTCTCGAGTCAAAGATGGCTTGAAGGCCATCATCGTCATTAAGAAACGCAAGTTCGTTTGGCATTTTTAAGGAACTGCCGCAGGCATGCTCGCAAAATGGCTGCCACAGTGGGCACAGCCAACCACAACATTTTCCACTTCTCCAGAAGGCAAGCCATAAAGCAGGCCCTTCCTTATCCCTTTAGGCATGCCAGGATGTCCTCTGCTGTCTCCTAACCCTCTTGCTTTGATGGCAAGAGGGAGTACTTCTAGACAGTGGTGAAATCTGAACTGGTTTGCTACTGGTTTGCTGGCTGCACATGCGCACTGTGCGTGCAGACATGCGCAGTGCACGCCAAACACACGCTGCGTGGGCATGCATGCACACTACACGCCAAAAGGAGGCTTGGGAAGGTAAGTAGAACAGCGAGACGGGGATCAGCTGTGCTGCACGTGCTAGCTTCACTAACTTCCAGCAAAGCTAAACCGTGCAGCACAGCTGATCGTCGGAAATACCGGTTCAGAGGAATCGGTAGCTTTTTTTTTAACTTACCGATTCGCCCGAACCGGAGCGAACCGATAGCGTTTCACCCCTGCTTCTAGATCCCCAACACTTGTTAACTTGTTCTCCTACTTTGCCTCCACAGAACCGTCTGGTATGAACTGTACGCCCGGGAATGGCCATTCAAGACCCAACCAGCCGAGGCAATAATTTGGCAAGTGGGCCGAGGGATGAAGCCGAACCTCAGCCAGATCGGCATGGGGAAGGAGATTTCAGTAGGTGACTTTCGGGTGAAGCGGTGGTAGGGAGTGGAGAAGAAAGCCAGATCGGGAAAGGAACCCTTGGTGCTCTCTGAGCTTGTTGTTGTTGTTGTTGTTGTTTTGTGTTTGTTTTTGCAGATGTTTCATTACACAACTAGGTAACATCTGCAGTTCTGGAAGAAAGGGAGGTTTACAGGGAGGAGGAGGAAGAGGACGGTGGGGTCCTTAGTGCTCTCTGAGCTTGGTTGTTTTCTTGCAGATGTTTTATTACCAAACTAGGTAACATCATCAGTGCTGGAAGGGAGTGGGGCTTGTGGAATACAGGAGAAGGAGGAGGGGATGTGGAGGAGAAGAAGGGAAGGAGGAAGAGGACTGTGGGGTCCTTAGTGCTCTCTGAGCTTGGTGGTTTTCTTGTAGACGTTTTATTACCAAACTAGGTAACATCATCAGTGCTAGAAGGGAGTGGGGCTTGTGGAGCACAGGAGGAGGAGAAGGAGAGGAGGAGGAGGGGATGCGAAGGAGAAGAAGGGAAGGAGGAGGAAGGGGAAGAAGAGGATGGTGGGGTCCTTGATGCTCTCTGGGCTTGGTGGTTTCCTTGTAGACGTTTTATTACCCAACTAGGTAACATTATCAGTGCTGGAAGGGAGTGGGGCTTGTGGAGCACAGGAGGAGGAGGAGGGGAGGAGGAGGAGGAGATGTGAAGGAGAAGAAGGGAAGGAGGAGGAAGGGGAAGAAGAGGATGGTGGGGTCCTTAGTGCTCTCTGAGCTTGGTGGTTTCCTTGTAGACATTTTATTACCAAACTAGGTAACCTCATCAGTGCTAGTGTAAGCCAAGTCATCTCACCCTTTGCATGTCTCCATGTCTCAGTGTCAGTTCTGTAAAGTGGCGTGGATTAAAGTGGGTGGTGGTGGCTTGTTGTGACTTTCTCACCCTGCCTGTGAGGTTCTTTCAGAAAGTACATGGTTGCTGCGAGGATGAAGGGGAAGAGAAGAGGACTGAACGAGAAGTTAGAAGGGAGGGCGGGAGGTTCTTGGGTGTTTGCAGCAACAGCAAATGCTGAGTTTGAACATCTGCATTTGCCATAAATTCAGACTGGTTTGGCTCCCCACATAGGGCATAGTTTCTGTCCTTCCTTCCTTCTTTCTTTCCTTCTTTCCTTCCTTCCTTCCTTCCTTCCTTTCTTTCCCTCTGTTTCTTTCTTTCTGTATTTCACTGTTTTTCTATCTCTCCATTTCTCTCTGTTTTGTCTCTCTTTTTCTGTCTTTCTCTGTCTTTCTCTCTCTTATTCTCTTTCTTTCTTCTTCTCTGCCTCTTTTTCCTTCCTTCCTTCCTTCTCTTCTTCCTTCTCTCTTTCTCCTTTCTTTGTTCTATCTCTCCCCTTTGTTTAGTCTCGCTTTCGCTGTCTTGCTCTCTCTTATTCTCTTTCTTTCTTTTTGTCTCTCCCTTTTTCCTTCCTTCCTTCTCTTCCTCTTTTTCTCTTTCTCCTTTCTTTTTTCTCTCTCTCCATTTCCCTTTGTTTTGTCTCTCTCTCTCTCTCTTTCTCTGTCTTTGTCTCTCTTATTCTCTTTCTTTCTTTTTCTTTGTCTCTCCCTTTTTCCTTCCTTCCTTCTCTTCCTCTTCCTTTCTCCTTTCTTTTTTCTCTCTCTCCATTTCTCTTCATTTTGTCTCTCTCTTTCTCTGTCTTTGTCTCTCTTATTCTCTTTCTTTCTTTTTCTCTGTCTCTCCCTTTTTCTTTCCTTTCTTCCTTCCTTCCTCCCTTCCCTTCCCTTCCCTCTTTCTCTCTCTCTTCTCTCTTCTCTCTCTCTCTCTCTCTCTTTTTCTCTTCGCATAGCCCTTTCCTTCTCTTCTCTTCGCAGGACATCCTTCTCTTCTGTTGGGCCTACGAGCAGGAGGAGCGACCCACGTTCACCAAACTCATGGAGATGCTGGAGAAACTGCCAAAGCGGAACCGCCGCCTGTCCCACCCTGGCCACTTCTGGAAGTCAGCAGAGTAAGGCGGAAGGCGCTCTCCTCTTCAGGCGCCATCTTCGTAGGCATTGAAAAAAATGACTTATGACCAGGGGTGGGCTTCAAAAAATTTAGCAAGGGGTTGTCTGCCTGGTTGCTGGGTGGGCGTGGCCATGGTGGGTGTGTCCTAGTTGGCTTCCTGCACCATAGTGGGGTGTGTGTGTGTTTTTGTCCTCCCCAGGCTCCGGAGGCTTTTTTTGAGCCTCCAGGAGGGCAAAAACACCCTCCCCAGGCTCCGGAGGCCCTCTGGAGGCTGGAAATGGCCCGTTTCCGGCCTTCCCGAACTTCCGGTAGGCCCGTTTTTTGCCCTCCCTGAGCCTCCATGCACTTACCTGCATCCAAAACGGGCCACGTGGGGACTCGGGGGAGGGGAGGGGAGGGATGGGGAGGGCCAGCCAGGAGTGGGATTTGGGAGTTCTCCGAACTGCACAGAATCTTAGCTAGAGGTTCTCCCGAACTCCTGCGAACCCCCAGCAGCCCCACCCCTGCTTATGACCGTTTTTCACACTTACGACCTTTGTAGCATCCCCCAGGGTCACGTGATCAAACTTTGGACGCTTGGCATAAAATGGGGCAAAATTTGCTTAGCAAACGTCTCGCTTAGCAACAGAAGTTTGGGGTTCAATTGCGGTCGTAAGCCAAAGACTACCTGTACTCTACGCAGGTCTGTGGGTCTCGTCTTCTGTGTTTGCTGGGTTATTTTCTTTGTTATCACACATTCCCAAAAAAAAAAAAGAGTTTTTGAGCATGAGGATTTGGCAAAATGAAACGTTGAGCATTGACACATATGTGCATTTAGGTCAAGGATTACTAGCAGCCAAGCAACGGGGAAATATCTGGCTTTTTTCGGGAGCGGGGGGGGGGTTTGCGGGGGAAACCCTGCAGTGCTCTTTCCTGCTCTGGCTGTTTACAGATCTCCCTAGGGTATAAACTGTCCCTAACACACACACACAAACACACACAAACACACACACACAGAGCCTGTTGCTAGGCCAACTATCTGCTCACAGCTGGAGCGAGCCTTGCATTCCATTTCTGTTCGTTGCAAAGAAAGGGGAGGGGAAGAGGCACCTGCAAGAAGGAATTATCCCTATTTTTTTTTTAAAAAAAAATATCCAATTTCCTCCCAAATTGTCCACCCTTGTTCAAGCCTGAAAGATAATGTGGCATCGCACGGTTTGAGACTAGATTGGTTAAGGTAAAGGTTTCCCCTATTCAGTTATGTCTGGCTCTGGGGGGCGCTGCTCATCTCCGTTTCTTAGCTGAGGTAGCCAGCGTTGTCCGAAGACGCTTCTGTGGTCATGTGGCTGGTATGACTATGAGGAAGCGCACGGAATGCTGTTACCTTCCCACCGAAGTGGTACCTATTTATCTACTCGCATTTGCATGCTTTCAAACTGCTAGCTGGGCAGGAGCTGGAGCAAAGGACGGGAGCTCACCCCATCGCGCGATGCTCGGGTCTCGAACCTGGGCTAACAGCTAACAAGCTCAGCATCTTTAACCACCGAGAATCCCAAAATTCAGGTCTACATGCAACCTGACACAACCATCAAAGCATTTCTGTGCTTTCTCCACCTCTCTCCACAACCTACTTCGTAGGTTTATTGTTGTGGAGCTCACACTGGAGGAAAGATTGCTGATGAAGCTGTTTGGAATTGCCGAAGAAGAGGCAGGGTTGAAATCCGTCAGTAGCTAAATGGTAAACTAGGAGAACTAGATGGTACTTCCCAGGAATGTTGATCTCTCTGATTAGGTGCCCTTCCCTACATGATCTTGACAGATGGATGAGAATAACCAGGTAATTCTGGAAGCCTTTTACTCAAAAGGCTTCTGCGCTTGCTTAGCAATACTCTCTCCATCCCCCGACCCTTGCTTTCAACAGCATCAGATGGATTCATTCATCACTCAAAGTCCCGGAGAGATCTGTTTGGATCTGGCTCAGCATGTTGCACAAATTGAAGCCCTGGTGGTGGTCTGTAAATCAGAGGACGTGGCTGAGGGCCTTTGTCCACTCCAGAGCTGATGATCTCTCCACCTTCCTGGAGTTCAAGCAGAAAGTGCTTGAACTCCAGGAAGTGTTCTGGAGAAGTGGTTGTAGGAAAAAAAAATGCTTTTAAAGGCCTCTGACGATCCCAGCTGAGTTGCCTGATCATCAGAGGCTTTTAAAAGCATTTTTTTTCTGCAGCCTCTTCAGCCGAAGTAGTTGTAGAAAAAGAAAATGCTTTTAAAAGCCTCTGACGATCTCAGCTGAGTTGCCTGATCGTCAGAGGCTTTTTAAAGCATTTTTTTTCTGCAACCTCTTCAGCCAAAGTAGTTGTAGAAAAAAAAATGCTTTTAAAAGCCTCTGACGATCCCAGCTGAGTTGCCTGATCGTCAGAGGCTTTTAAAAGCATTTTTTTTTCTGCAACCTCTTCAGCCAAAGTAGTTGTAGAAAAAGAAAATGTTTTTAAAAGCCTCTGATGATCCCAGCTGAGTTGCCTGATTGTCAGAGGCTTTTAAAAGCATTTTTTTTCTGCAACCTCTTCAGCCAAAGTAGTTGTAGAAAAAGAAAATGCTTTTAAAAGCCTCTGACGATCCCAGCTGAGTTGCCTGATCATCAGAGGCTTTTAAAAGCATTTTTTTTCTGCAGCCTCTTCAGCCGAAGTAATTGTAGAAAAAGAAAATGCTTTTAAAAGCCTCTGACGATCCCAGCTGAGTTGCCTGATCGTCAGAGGCTTTTTAAAGCATTTTTTTTCTGCAACCTCTTCAGCCGAAGTAGTTGTAGAAAAAGAAAATGCTTTTAAAAGCCTCTGACGATCCCAGCTGAGTTGCCTGATCGTCAGAGGCTTTTTAAAGCATTTTTTTTCTGCAACCTCTTCAGCCGAAGTAGTTGTAGAAAAAGAAAATGCTTTTAAAAGCCTCTGACGATCCCAGCTGAGTTGCCTGATCGTCAGAGGCTTTTAAAAGCATTTTTTTTCTGCAGCCTCTTCAGCCGAAGTAGTTGTAGAAAAAGAAAATGCTTCTAAAAGCCTCTGACGATCTCAGCTGAGTTGCCTGATCGTCAGAGGCTTTTTAAAGCATTTTTTTTCTGCAACCTCTTCAGCCGAAGTAGTTGTAGAAAAAGAAAATGCTTTTAAAAGCCTCTGACGATCCCAGCTGAGTTGCCTGATCGTCAGAGGCTTTTTAAAGCATTTTTTTTCCAACAACCTCTACTGCCGAAGAGGTTGTAGAAAAAATGCTTTTAAAAGTTTTTTTTTTAAAAAAAAGTTGGCCACGCCCACCCAGTCACATTAACCCCCTACCACCAAGCCACGCCCACAGAACTGGTAGTAACAAATTTTACATTTCACCACTGATGCTGCAGTATGAATGTCTTTCCCTGTTTGATTCTTGTTTCTCTCTCTCTCTCCCTCTCTCTCTCTCTCTCTCTCTCTTTCCAGGCTGTGAAATCAGAGGATTGGTGCCTTTCTTACATCCCTCTTCCTTCCCTTTCTCCATTTCCTCTGTCCTTGTCCGTAGACTGGAAGGGTATGGCCGACTTGGAAATGTTCCGGGATCAAAGAGGTGCTGTCTCATTCCCGCCACCTTTAGAACAACAGACCTGAGGTCTGGACGGCGAGAGGAAACTCAAGCGCGGTCTCAGGAGGACGGAAGAACGGAAAGTTCCTCGGTGCGGATGGAACGTGGGACGGAGGACACGAAGCAGACCAGAGTCCGAACGGTAGCCCTTCTGCTAAGCGGTCTGGAAACACCTGACGGCCAGCAGCCTTGAGATACGTTCCCACGGGAATATCTGAGGGCAACTGTGAGCTACCCCACTTAGAAGCCATTTTGCATTAGTGGATGCTGATATTTCTCTCTCTCTCTCTCTCTCTTTCTTTCTCTCTCTTTCTCTTTTTGTTGTATGGTTTTCTTTGGTTGCTTTACTTGGACTTCCTCTTTCATTGCCTGCACGGTGGAGAAAGGAGAAGGCTGTTTCAGCAGCCCCAGCTGTCCAGAGCAAGGAGGGTGACTTTTAACAGGACCCCCACGGACGTGCTCTTAAAACGGGGTTAGATCGTTCCAGCGGTGCTTTTCCAAAAAGGCAACTTGGACTTTCTTTGCAAGTTTTTTTTTTTCCTGTTCTGATCAGAAATGGATGAGAAGCGAAACGTCTTTTAAAAAACAACAACAAGGAAGTCCAGTTGCCTTTTCGAAAAAAGCACCTTTGAGACAAACCGTGATCTGGATGGCTGAGAATCTCCATAGACCATGGCTTAGATCCCTCCTCAAATTGCTTTTCCCGGGCTGCTCGTAAAACAGTCCCATCAAGGCAGGCCAGAGAAGGAATTCTGAAGAGTATCGAGGGAGAGCTTCATTCTCGAGTAACCTTCACGCGGTCAAGAGTTTCCTCCAACTTTCCTTCTGGGTTCAACGACGAGAGATAGAAACTTCACCCTTTAAAAAAAAAAAAAAAATCCCCCCCCCCCGTATCTGGCAACTCTCACCGGGGTGGGGCTGAATTTCTCGATGCAGATCGGAGATTTGACATCAAAGCTTAACCTGCTGTTAACAGCTGCCAATTCTTGGCTTTCGTGTTCTTTCGGTGCCTGATGCTTTTTATGTTATTTTATTTTTTATTTTTATTTTATTTTTTTATTTGATTTATATGCCGCCCTTCTCCGGAGACTCAGGGCGGCTTACAATGCGCTAAGCAATAGCCTTCATCCTTTTGTATATTTATACAAAGTCAGCTTATTGCCCCCACAATCCGGGTCCTCAT
Organism: Pantherophis guttatus; assembly: GCF_059756535.1. Classification (NCBI taxonomy): domain Eukaryota; kingdom Metazoa; phylum Chordata; class Lepidosauria; order Squamata; family Colubridae; genus Pantherophis; species Pantherophis guttatus. The sequence continues at coordinate 6,822,480 of NC_142079.1, read as the reverse complement.
TTCACCTACCTTAGAAAGGATGGAAGGCTGAGTCAACCTTGAGCCTTGGAGAGATTCGAACCAGCAGTAAATTGCAGGCAGCTGTGTTAATAACAGGGTGCTTAGACCACTGTACTATCAAGGCTCTTTTTTCCTTTCTTTATGGCCCTTGCTGCATTCTTCTGTTCCTCATTCTCTGCACGTCTCTTGGGCGAGGCGTGTAAAAACACTCCCTAAATATTGCATTAATTTACGGGGGAGAAAGTCGGGTTTTTTTCTCTCCCCCCCACCTAGGTTTCCTCATTGCAATGGGTAAAATAGCAAAAAAACAAAACAAAACAAAAACACTTCCACATTTTTGCTCCGGTCACCCTGTAGCCTGCCTCCAAAAAGAATATTGCAGGGTCTAATCTCGTCACATCTCTATTTCTCGTAAATCCCGACTTTGAGCTTTGAAGGAGTCGTGTCGGAAAGAGATTTGATGAGTCTGCTTGGACCTGTCCGGTTTCCTTCCTTCTGAGCCGAGACATTCTTGACACTTTACATGACTTGCCTAGTTGCCTGAAGAGCAGACTTCTCCTTTTTTTTTTTTTTCCCAGCTCCAAAGTTCACGCACGTTTGTTGTCAATGTCAGGAGGTCTTCCTCTTCTCTCCTCCATCCCCCCCACCACCACCACCCCGGCCACATTTTTGTCATGCTGGGCGTGGGCTGCACCCTCCAAGTATTCTGAGCTCTTCTTTTTCGCGAGGCAATTGCAGTGTGAGATCAGAAAACCAGGATGATCAGTTTCGTCCAGGGGTGGGCTCCAAAAATTTTAGCAAGGGGTTCTCTGCCCAGTTGCTAGGTGGGCGTGGCCATGGTGGGCCTGACCTAGTTGGCCTCCTGCACCACCACTGGGGGAGGTGTTTTTGCCCTCCCCAGGCTCCAGAGGCTTTTCTCGAGCCTCTGGGAGAGTGAAAAAGGAAATTAGAAAGGTTGAGCTTTACAGACTTGGCTGTCCCAGATTTTAAGAGTTATGTCAACTCCAAGAGTTTCTGACACTGGCCAGGAGTGGGATTCAGCTGGTTAGGACTGGTTGGATGCCAGATAAGTGCAGGGACTGCACAGAGGCTCTGGGACGGCAAAAAATGGGTCTACCGGAAGTACCAGAAGTCCAGAAATGGGCCTGTTTCCGCCATCCGAAGGGCCTCTGGAGCCGGGGGAGGCCGTTTTCATCCTTCCAGAGGTTCAAGGAAAGCCTCCAGAGCCTGGGGAGGGTGAAAACACTACCACCCTGCTGTGGTGCGGGAGGCCGAATAGGCCAAACCTACCATATCCATGCCCACCCAGCAACCGGGCAGAGAACTGATTGCTAACATTTTTGAATCCCACCCCTGATGCTGGTTTACCCAGTTCTCCAGCTGTCGTGACGCCAAGTAGATTTTGATTGTTGCAAATGCAATTTCTGTAGGTTTAGTTGAATCTCCTGAAATGGGAGAAACGTTTCTTAGGCTTACCAGCTTGGCAAAGTGGCATCGCATGTTCTCATCGTTGTGGGAGATCTCTTCTTGAAAGCCTCCAGGGATGAAGCTCCCACAACTTCTGAAGGCAACTTCTGTTCCTTCGGTTGATTGTTCTCACTGTCAGGAAATTCCTCCTTATTTCGAAGTTGAATCTCTCCTTGGTCAGTTTCCATCTGTTATTCCTTGTCTGGCCTTCAGGTGCTTTGGAGAAAAGTTTGACCCCCTCCTCTCTGTGGCAGCCCCTCAAATATTGGAAGATGCTATCATGTCTCCCCTGGTCCTTCTCTTCACTAGACCAGCCAGGCCCAGTTCCTGCAACCGTTCATCGTAGGTTTTATCCTCCAGTCCCCTCATCATCCTGGTTGCTCTTCTCTGCACTCTTTCTAGAGTCTCAACCTCTTTTTTATAGTGTGGTGACCAAAACTGGATGCAGGATTCTAGGTATGGTCTTACTAAGGCTTTATAGAGTATTATTAGAATGAAGTCATTCTTCCCGTGGATTTTAGACCCTTCTTCCTTTTCGGGCACTGTTTAAGATTTTAGAAGCGAAGCAAGGAAGCCTCAAGCCGCTGACTCAGCTCTCTCCCCTCTCCCCTACTCTCTGGAAAGGTCAATTGATAAATGAAGCTTGGAGTTTGCACAGCTCCCTGTGGTGTCTTTAGTTCTGGAAGGCTGGTGTCCTTCCTTGATTGACCGGCACGATGTGGTTTTATGTGCCCCTGTCTGCCAAAAAATGAGAACTCAATGCCATCGTGAGCACATCCGTTCGGCTTTTTTGCAATTGTCTGAAGTTGCGGTTAGGCCTCTTGCTGTGCGCCTTCTTGGAAAAGGAAGATCTGGGATTTAAATCCTGCTGTGAGAAAAGCTGCATTTGTCCCTTATTCTGCAAAAAAGGGTGTGTTCCACAACTTGTTGCTTGCTTGCTTTTTCTTTCCTTCGTTCCTTCCTTCGTTCCTTCGTTCCTTCCTTCCTTCCTTCCTTCCTTCCTTCCTTCCTTCCTTCCTTCCTTCCTTCCTTCTTGGTATGCACCAAGACAAATTCCTTGTGTGTCCAATCACACTTGGCCAATAAAGAATTCTATTCTATCTATTCTATTCTAGTCCTTCCTTCCTTCCTTCCTTCTTTTTCTTTCTTTCCTTCTTTCTTTCCTTCCTTCCTTCTTTCCTTCTTCCTTCCTTCTTTCTTTCCTTCCATCCTTCTTTCCTTCCTTCTTTCTTTCTTTTTCCTTCCCTCCCTCCTTCATTTTCTTTCTTTCTTTCTTCCTTTCTTCCTTCCTTTCTTTCTTTCTTTCCTTCCTTCCTTCCTTCCTTCCTTCCTTCCTTCCTTCCTTCCTTCCTTCCTTCCTTCCTTCCTTCCTTCCTTCTTCACAACCCACCCAGATACTTCAGAAACTACAGGCTGTCCATTTCGTAGTCTTCCAGCAAGGAGCCATTCTGATTTCTTGATCCCAATTAAAGGGTGCCTTTCTTATTTCTCTTTTGTGCTATGTTTGATTTGGTTGCTTTTTTAAAAAAAATTCAAGCTAGAATTCAACATTTCGAAGAAGCTGACCAGGGCAAGATCCTTGCACTTATATATAAAAAAAAAAGATAATCCAGATAGGAAGCATATCCAGATTAACTAATTCTACTTCATTCATAACAGGTTACGTTAACAGAATCTTGCCGGTCTGAAAATACATTTTCCCCTCCCTCTTCACCTTTGTTGTTGTTGTTAGTTGTGAAGTTGTGTCCGACCCATCGCGACCCCATGGACAACATTCCTCCAGGCCTCCCTGTCCTCTACCATCCTCTGGAGTCCATTGAAGCTCAGGCCGACTGCTTCAGGGACTCCATCCAGCCACCTCGTTCTCTGCCGTCCCCTTCTTCTTCTTTTGCCCTCCATTGTTCCCAGCATTAGGCTCTTCTCCAGGGAGTCCTTCCTTCTCATTAGGTGGCCAAAGCATTTGAGTTTCCTCTTCAGGATCTGGCCTTCTAAAGAGCAGTCAGGGTTGATCTCCTCTAGGACTGACCGGTTGGATCGCCTTGCAGTCCAAGGGACTCGCAGGAATCTTCTCCAGCACCAGAGTTTAAAGGCCTCCATTCTTTGGCCTTCTCAGCCTTCCGTATGGTCCAACTTTCACAGCCATCCATTGCAACTGGGAAAACCATCGCCTTGATTATACACACTTTTGTTGGCAGGGTGATGTCTCTGCTTTTTAGTATGCTGTCTAGATTTGCCATAGCTTTCCTCCCCAGGAGCAAGCCTCTTTTAATTTCTCGGCTGCAGTCCCCATCTGCGGTGATCCTGGAGCCCAAGATCACCTTTACAATCTAAAAAAACTAGGTAGGGTCCCTTCTAAGTCATTTATCATATCCTCGTTCTTGTTGTTTTTTTGGACTGGCTCAACTGCTGGTTATTTGGTCATTATCTATTCTGGGGCTCTTCTTCCTGGCTGTCCCCCAAGATCATTCCCGCATGTCGTTGCACCAGGAGACTGTCTTGGATGTGGAAATCTAAAGACCTACAAACACACCTGAGTAGGAAAGTGCCGGCGCAAGATTCAGCCTCCTGTGGGTTGCTTCTCCTGCGTTGATGGATTTCTCCGTGCTAGAGGGCAGCAAAGGTTGGGGATTGTGACAGGCCTGTGCGACGTGACGAGAGCTAAATCTGCTCAAAATATTTTGTGCACGTACCGAACAGGACAGAATAACGAGAGTTGGGAAGGGACCTTGGAGGTCATCTAGTCCAACCCCCTGCTCAGGCAGGAAAGTACTCGAGAAATCCTGTGCTAGGGATTCGAACCGCCGAACTGCCGACCTTTCTGATCGACAAGCTCAGTGTCTTAGCCAGTTGAGCCACCTAGTCAGGCTAAGGCCTGGATGGCTCCTTAGCGTTCCTTTTCCTATGCCATATACTGTAAGTAGAAGCCACAAAATAATTAAGAACGGATTCTTGATCTGATCCAGACAGACCCGGTTGGTTTCGGGTGATTCAGGGACAGATGCAAAAATCGGTGCCTTTGGTTAAGGGGCGGAGAGAGAAATCCCCTCTGCGGTGCCAAATTTCAGTTGTGCAATAGGTGGCCCTTAAACCGTATTTATCGTCTTGATGTTTTTTTAAAATATGGCTGATAGGGAAGATCATTCTGGTCCTTCTTTCTCCCTGGGATCCAAAACCTCTGCAAAAATAGTCCTTTTATTTACAATCGTTCGTTTTAGGGACCGACGGCACTAAAAAGTGTGACTTATGACCATTTTTCACACTTAGCGACTGTTGCTGATAAATCAGGATCACGTGATTTACATTTGGAAGCTTGGTAACTGGCTCATACTTATGACGGTTGTAGCGTTCCGGGCAGCAGTGAAATCCAAATTTTTTTACTACTAGTTCTGTGGGTGTGGCTTCGTGAGCATGGTGGGCGTGGCAGGGAAAGGATACTGCAAAATCCCCATTCCCTCCCCACTCTAGGGGAAGGATACTGCAAAATCTCCATTCCCACCCCACTCCAGGAGAAGGATACTGCAAAATCCCCATTCCCTCCCCACTCCAGGGGAAGGATACTGCAAAATCCCCATTCCCTCCCCACTCCAGGGGAAGGATACTGCAAAATCTCCATTTCCACCCCACTCTGGGGCCAACCAGAGGTGGTATTTGCCGGTTCTCCGAACTACTCAAAATTTCCGCTACCGATTCTCCAGAACCTGTCAGAACCTGCTGGATTTCACCCCTGGTCACGGGGTCATGTGTTCCCCTTTTGCGACCTCCCGACAGACAACATCAACAGGGAAGCCAGATTCACTTAACAACCGTGTCTACCATCTTAACAACTGCAGCGATTCACTTACCAACAAGTGGGGCGAGAGAGGTCGTAAAATGAGGCGAAATTCATTTAGCCACTGCCTCGCTTAGCAACAGAAGTTTTGCACTCCGTCGCGGTCGTAACTCGAGGACCGCCTGTAATACATGTGCAAGAAAAACAGATTTGCTGAATATTTTTGGCTAGAGGAAAGTTTAAAGGAGGAACTGTTGCATGTTAGCATCGAACGGGGTGAAAAAAAAAACCCAGCCCAGTCTGGTTTATTTGCTGTCCTCCCCCACCCCCCCATCCCAAAGAAGCCAAGCATATTGGCTTATTTATTATTTATTTATTACTTATTGGTTCAATTTATATGCCGCCCTTCTCCGGAGACTCAGGGCCGCTTACAATGCTTTTAAGCAATATCCTTCATTCTTTTGTATATACCTGCTTAGTAGGGCTTTCGTCCCCCCCCAAGCGGTGTTCTTTTTTATACAAAGTCATCTTATTGCCCCCACAATCTGGGTCCTCATTTTACCTACCTCGGAAGGTTGGAAGGCTGAGTCAACCTTGAGCCTGGTGAGATTCGAACCTGCAGTAAATGCAGGCAGCTGATGTTACTTAACAGTGCTTTAGTCTGCTGCGCCACCAAGGCTTATGTCCTCATCATGCTTTCTTATATTTCTCCCCCCCACCTCCCCAAGTCTTAAATTTATCAGTAACAAATCTCCCCTCCCCTCCCTTCGTTTGATCTCTGTTGTTTCGGCTTCGCTGCCCTCTTCCCACCCTGTTCTTTTATCGATGGATTTTTATCCGGTTTAAAAATAACCAGCTCTTTAGAACAGAGAATATAAGGGAAACCGCCACAATGCCAACTAATAGGAGTTCCAAGGGCGTGGACTGAGGTTATCCGGTAGCTCAGATTTATTAGCCAGCTCCATAGAGACAGGGGTTTATTTACAGATCTGTTGAGTGAGAGTGAACTCTTGTCCCCTTCCCCTTTCCCCAATCTGCTCCAGGGAGTTGTATCGGGTTTTTCCTTGTTCACAGAGAAGCTGTTCTATTTAGTGCAGAGGATAAGAAAATTGTCTTGGCTTAGAAGGTTTTGTTGTGGGCCGCCAGCGGCCAGCGGAGCTGGTGGCAGACTCAGACAGTGAGGAGTTTGGGGAGGAACATGGGCCAGTCCTGGAGTCTGGGGAAGGCTCTGATGAGGGCTCTGCGTCGGAGGCAGAGAGAGGGCCAGGGCCGTCCGACAGTTATCAGCTGCCTTCGGAGTCGGATATCAGTGGGGCAGAAGAACAGCTGGAGCCTGTTCCCGATGTGCGCATGCGCAGAGCTGCCAGGAGAAGGGAACAGCTAAGGAACAAGGGTCGACTCAGGAGTAAAGCCACAGGTGGACGGTGAATGGCCCCTCCGATAGGGAATAAAGAGGACCGAAAGGGGAGGGGAGTTTGCAGGAGACAGTTAGTTCAATTCATTAGAGTGAAGATCTGTTCCTGACTTCTTGCCAAGTAATTGCTGCTGCTACAGCGTGGCGTTTGGAAGATATCGGCCTGGCAGCTCTCCACACCCGATAAAGGTCTGTAGTTGTGAAATCTCCTGAAGGATTTTGCTGGAGAGGAATTTCCCTTTAACCTAAATAAAAGAGGTTTTATCTGAACGAGGAGTCTGCTTCATGATCTTGGGAGGCCTAGATCAGAACAGGTTTTACTCTCTCTAGTTCAGGGGCGAAGAATCAAACTTATATGCGTAGAGTATAAACTAGCTACTTTATTGCTCAACGCCTCTTTCACAGGAATTTTCCCAGACCGGCAGACTAGATAAGGTTCAGTGCAGGGGTGGATTCTACTTAACTTTACTACCAGTTCGCAATGGGATCGTGTGCGCGATCGGAAGCTTCTGTGCATGCGCAGATCGCTTCTGATGACGTCAGGGTCAGTGGGCGGAGCTTCCCGCCAGTTTTACTACCGGTTCTATAGAACCGGTCCGAGCCGGGGACAACCCACCACTGGTTCAGTGGTATTCAAGGACCTCTTATGCCTACATAACAATTCCAGACTAATTCCCTGCTTGACTCCTCCCTCCTTGGCCCAGCCAGTCGCTCTCTGACATCTAGCTCCCTCCCGTGTATATCATAGAACCGACTATTCATCCATCTCTCATCGTATGTACGGCTATCGTCTTCCTTTCGCTTTCCTGCTCAGAAATAGGAACCCCAATATTATTTTTATGGCCTGGTTAAAAATGTCAGATCAAAAAAGGAGATAAGTACAAAAGGCAGAGCAAAGTAGGCAACTTTTTCAGTGTGAAGGGGGGCTTTTTTAGTTAAAAAGGTGGTACGGTCAAGGACTAGAGAGATAATCCCCTACATTTGTTTGGGAGTCTGCTAACTCTCACGAGGAACTGGATTTCTGATGCTTTAGGGTTTGCCGCTGAATTTCAAGACCTGGCGTTCATCCGAACTGGGCTCATAAAAAAGCCTTTAGAAGCTGTGTGTCAACTTGCAAAGCTTTCAAGTTGCCATGAGCAGGAGGGAGGGAGAACTGAAGTGAATTCCATACATTCTTCCTGACCGCAATCAGAAGGAGGGTGTTAGGTTTCACAGCCAGCCAAAGTGGTTAATTGGAGAATGTGATTTATGACAGAGAGGAGAGGAGAGACAGGGTCATAGGGGAACGTAAATCTATGTGGGACCAGTCCTAACTGCATCCCAGTATTGCCGGAATGTTGCTCCTAATAAATGACTATATTTCCTTTGAAGTTTGGATCATGGCTCATGAATTAATTAGGGCATCTTTCGGAAACTTGACACTGTGATTGTGACTCACCTTTGCAACGCCTTAATCCAAGTGGGCTGCTAAGCATTGTTTGCAATAGTGGCGAATATCTGTAGCTCGGGTGTAGGATGAGGGTGGAAGTTCGTTCTCCGAGCTCGTGGGTTGGTCTCTGAACCTTTTATTCCCAGGCTAGGTAACATCTTCAGCACTCCGCAAGCAAGTCCATCGACGGACACATTGGCTTGCAACCAGCCTAAGAACCCCTCAGAACCAGGGTGGAATTCAGCCGGTTCAGACTGGTAGCTCCGACGATTAGCTGGCACTGCCCCCCCCCACACCCACCCTATCCTGTCCTTTATTTCCTGCTTTCTAACTCATCTCAATCGTGCGGCACAGCCTTCCCCCCCCCTCCGCTGTTCTACTTACCGTTGCTGACTTGGAAGGTAAGGAGCTGAGCTTCTAAATGCTCCATTTTCAGCACGAAGTGCGCGCTCACCGAACCAACAACATTCCACCACTGCTCAGAACCCGAGTCAACATCACGGTTAACCAGAGACAGCACCGACCCTCAACCAACCCATGCAATTCTCCCACCACCATCACCAGCAGTTCACCTCCCAGTGACCCTGACTGACACAAGACCAGTCTAATTTTTTTTTTTTACTACTGGTTCTGTGAGCGTGGTGTGGCTTGGTGGGTGTGGCAGGGGAAGGATACTGCAAAATCCCCACTCCCTCCCCACTCCAGGGGAAGGTTACTGCAAAATCTCCATTCCCTCCCCACTCCAGGGGAAGGATACTGCAAAATCCCCATTTCCTCCCAATCTGCTGGGACTCGGGAGGCAGAGAATAGATGGGGGCGGGGCCAGTCAGAGGTGGCATTTGCCGGTTTGCCGAACTACTCAAAATTTCCGCTACCGGTTCTCCAGAACTGGTCAGCACCTGCCGAATACCACCTCTGTCTCTTCACTCACATATATCCTCCAATGCTAAGAGTATACCCATTTGTGTGTGCATACACAGAGAGAGAGAGAGACAGACAGACAAACACACAGAGATACACGGATCCATAGACTTATTCTGAGCTCTAACTCAAGCTATCAAGGGCAGAACAATCCGAGATGATCCTTCCCTCATTACCTTTTGAGTAGAGTGAATACACACCCACACACAAACGGGGCGTGGAATGACCGCCACACAAATACAGAAACCACAAGGCGGATTGTATTCTAATCCACACATCCCATAAGCTTTTACTCTTTTACCCTGCACCGCGCATTCCTGTCTTAATTCTCCGGTTGACTTATTAACAGTCCTGGGGGGAAACCCCTTTAGATCCCTTAATTCTCTAAACACACACACACACACACACAAACACACATACACACAAACACACAAAATCTAATGCGTTTGTGTTTCTGGCTTTTCGCCACTGCGCCTGCTTCTCTTCTCCCCTTTCCTGCCCACGCAGTGGCCTTTTAAAATCCCCCCCGGCTTCCGAGCCAGTAGTAAAAAAAAGGAACGATTGGTGAACATGCTCCCTTCGTACACATACTTCTGTATTGAAAATTCTTTTCTTGTGGACCGCTTTCTCTTTTCTCTGAGAACTCGCGAAGGACGCGAAGATAAAATGCGCGAGCTGTCGGCCTCTGCTTGGCTAGGCAACGGCAGGAAGTTTCGGGCATATCTAAGGAAAATATTGTCCTTGGCGTCACACACATGCTACAGATGGTAGGTTTTAGAAATCAGGAAGTTCAACCGTTGCACCCAGGAGTAGGTTTCCCACAGGCTCGCTTCAGGCAGCCTCTGGCCTCACCTCCGTACCAATCCTGGCACTCCAAGATAAGCGCACTGAAATTCAGTGGCAAAGGAAATTCAAGTGGAGGGATCTTTGCCTGTTTTTTGAAGTAGGGATGGGAGGCCACTAGGTGATTCTGAATTGCAATTCTTGGCAACCTGAAGCCAGAAGGACGCCGGGAGTTGCGATTAGTTCTCCAGACTAAGATCTCATTTATAGGGCCATACGCAGGTAGTCCTCACTCAGTGACAGTGACGAAGAGCTCTTGTCACTAAGTGATGCGGTCGTACAGAGCTGCGTAATGTGGTCGGGCTGACTCACAATGGTAATAGCGGCAGTTCCAGTTGGTGTCGTAAGGTTGCAGCGTCCCTTGGTCACAACGATTGCCATTTGCGACCTCCTGCGGGCTTCCCCATTGCCTTCGCTTGCCCGAAGCCAGCAGCGAAAGTCACAAAATGATGTATCGTTTGATCCCAGGACGACGGTCATCATTGCGCGCCAGTTTCCCAAATCATAATCACGTGACCGCAGGGATGGTGCAACAGCCACAACCCCACAGATTAAGTCACAATCTCCACTTGTTCAGCACCGTCACACCTTCAAACAGCCGCTGAACACCTGGCTGTTTAATGAGAATCGCCTGTAACCTCATCAAAGTCGGGAGAAATTCTCAAGTCCTTTGTACGTAAGGAGCACCTTTGTAAAAGAAAAAAAAATCACGTCTCTGTATGTGAATGTCACGTCTACACACAGTTCAAATAGAGGGAGGGGGACAGTGTGGTTGTATTGTTGTGTTCTCTGTGTCGGTCTTGAAGTAAAGAATGAGTCACAACATATTTATTCCCAGGAGGAAAACTTTCACCCACCTCAAAAGCAATAGGAGTGCTCCAAAGCAGAGCTGCATTCCTACGAAACTCCACTTTTAATTGCCATTTAATTCCTTTCACTGCAAAATAATCTCCCCCCCTCGCCCCCCCCATGCTTTCTATGATTGAAAAGACGACATCTGCCTGCAACGGAGCAATTGAGGAGTTCGCGCGTTTTATATAAACCACCAAGTCCATTTTATAACAGTGAATGTAGTATCCGTTTTTGTTCCCTAATTCTGCGACTTTTTCTCTTTTTTTTCTCCTGGATAAAAAAAAACAAGTGCCATTTCACTCCACTATAAGGTGAGTTGAGGGACGCGGTGGCTCAGCGGCTAAGATGCTGAGCTTGTCGATCGAAAGGTTCGGCAGTTCGGCGGTTCGAATCCCTAGTGCCGCGTAACGGGGGGAGCTCCCGTGACTTGTCCCAGCTTCTGCCAACCTAGCAGTTTGAAAGCAGGTAAAAAATGCAAGTAGAAAAATAGGGACCACCTTTGGTGGGAAGGGAACAGCGTTCTGTGTGTCTTTGGCGTTGAGTCATGCCGGCCACGTGACCACGGAGACGTCTTCGGACAGCGCTGGCTCTTCGGCTTTGAAACGGAGATGAGCACCGCCCCCTAGAGTCAGGAACGACTAGCACGTATGTGCGAGGGGAACCTTTACCTTTATAAAATGAGTTTGGGAAATGAAAGCAGCAAAAGAGCAAGGCCATTCGTCTTCCACCAAATGGCCTCAAGAGTTTTAATCATTTAAGTGGAGAAAGGCCTTCGGTCACCTGTGACACGAGCAGAAGTCTTGTCTAGTTACTAAACTAAAAAAAAAATGTTAGAGCAGCAGCAGCAGCTTCACGTTATAAAATGAACCAAACAGGGAATCCCACAAAGTAATAACTACAAAATATTTTAAAATATGGAACGCCCCACTCTGTTGGAACCACCCCAGAGCAAGTCTCAGGAAAAAGCCGCAATTATTTGGATTGGGGTTTTTTTGCCAATTAAAAAAAAACAAAAACAGCTAGAAGAATGTTAGTGAAAAATTTAGTTCATAACAGAATATCTCAAAGAAATTTGCCGACATTTTTTTTTTTAAAAAAAAGTTAATTTATTTCAAGTCAGTGACTACTAACTGTATACAGGTCATAAAACTTTCAGAAGGAAACAGAATGATAAATGTTTAATTCAACTACATATGCTAGTTTTGTGGCCGCTCAGGAAATAGTCAGGCACGGGAAGGGTTTTGTGGCTCCCGGTGTTTTCTTTTCTGTGGGAAACGGGTCCAAATGGCTCTTGGAGTGTGTAAGGTTACCGACCCCTGACATAAACGGACCTAATTTTTTAACTCGTTGTTAAGCAAATCTCGTGGTCATAAGCCTAAACCCACTCCCCCAAATGGGCTTTTTTTTTTTTTTGCTGGCTATAAGTGAAGGACTAGCTGTATGAAATACGCATATATCTGTTTTTATATCGTTTGTTGCCAAATCCTCATCATTAGAAACAAGTGAGCAAGCAAATCATGGATTCTCAGGCAAACAAAACAAAACTCAACATTTAAAAAAATAAAAAATAAAAATCTCCACCAAAACCGAACGGGGAAGGAGAAGGGGAAAAAAAAAAAAAACACGGAGTAAAGCAAAACTGAAAACATTGTTCTTCTTGCAGATTGTAAATTTGTACAGTACCATTTATAAATTTTTCTACACATGAGGGAAAGTATTTATAATTTCTGCTGTTGGTTGGGAGTGCAAGTGGCAGGGGACTGCAAAATAAAACGAAATAAACAAAACACAAATGGAGCGTTTTAAGAGTTTTCTCCCCCCCCTTTTTTTTTCTTTCTTTCTTTCTTTTTTTTTTTTTTTTTGTTCCTTGTGCTTTTGGTGAGGTGTCTGTTGAGGTAAAATTATGTATGAATTATTTATGCCAATAAAAAATTTGAAAACGATGCTGTTCTGTTAGCTCGCTCGCTTTCTTTCTCACCCTTTCTGAGCCCTGTCGTGAAAATTCAACAACACCCATAAAAAGAGTCAAGATGGCGGCCATGCCCAACGAGCAAAATCCTGCTCCATTGAGGCTTCCAAAGCAACCTCTTTTATCCCCCTCAGAGGACACCTTTATTTAAATTTCTGTTTGGTTTCCAGTTGTTTTGGTTCTCCCTTCAAGCCATCAAAACCTTCACTTGGGCTTTCGGGGGGTGGGGTGGGCACAGATAAATCCCCTTTTAAGCTCTCTCCTACGTCCTCTTTTCAATTTTGGAACATGGGATCCACTCCAGTTGGTGTCGGAAATTGAATTTCCAAGTTGGGTGAAATGGGGTTCAACGGTTCAACCTATTGGAAGCCTCACTCTGATTTGGTGACAATCATAGAATCATTGGGCTCTCAGAGGCCTTCTAGTCCAACCCCCTGCCCGAGGCAGTAGACCTTAGAGAAATGGTTGCCCGATCTCTTCTTGAAAATCTCCAGCGATGGAGCACCCACAAATTCAGGAGATTGTATGTCTGCTTTTTAAATATGTAAAAAATATAAATATAGTTGTTGATGGGTTTTTTTAATTAGAATGGAATGGAATGGAATGGAATGGAATGGAATGGAATGGAATGGAATGGAATAGAATAGAATAGAATAGAATAGAATAGAATAGAATAGAATAGAATAGAATAGAATAGAATAGAAATGTTGGAAGGGACCTTGGAGGTCTTCTAGTCCAACCCCATCCCAGGCTGAAGAGTTTATTCCATTTTGGACAAATAACTGTCTAATCTCTTGAAAATTTCCAGCAATGGGGCAATTCCAGGAAGCAAGATGTTCCATTAATTGCTTTTATTAATTTAGCAATAAATTATTTTAACAATAAGTATATTATTAACTATTATATATTATTTTAATACATCTACCAAATAATTTAACTAACATACTATTTATTAATAAATAACTATAATTTATTACTTATGGTTTTTTTTAAAAAATAATTAATTACATTGATTAATTAGAAGTCTGGTTTTCCCCCCTCCCTTCCCCCCCCAATCTTACAAATTCGATTTTTAAAAAGCAGGGGCTCATGAAAGTTGGTGCCTTTTAATTGAATTGGTTTGTGGGAGGCAAAAAAGCTGTCTTTGTTGCAGGATGGAGGCAGGGAGGGAGACAAGGGGGGAAGGATGAAGAAAGGGGAGGATGAAGGGAGGGGGAGGGATGAAGAAAGGGAGGGAGAGGAGGAGGGAAGGATGAAGAAAGGGGAGGGATGAAGGAAGGGAGAGAGGGAGAAAGGGAGAGGAGGAGGGAAGGATGAAGGGAGGAGGGAAGGATGAAGAAAGGGGAGGGATGAAGGAAGGGAAAGGGAGGGAGAGGAGGAGGGAAGGATGAAGAAAGGAGGATGAAGAGGGGGAGGGATGAAGAAAGGGAGAGAGAGGAGGAGGGAGGGGTGAAGGAAGGGAGGGAGGGAGAGGAGGAGGGAAGGATGAAGAAAGGGGAGGATGAAGGGAGGGGGAGGGATGAAGAAAGGGAGGGAGAGGAGGAGGGAAGGATGAAGAAAAGGGAGGATGAAGGGAGGGGAGGGATGAAGGGAGGGAGGGGGAGGAGGGAAGGATGAAGGGAGGGAGAGAGGGAGAGGAGGAGGGAAGGGGAGGGAGGGATTTTCTGCCTCTGCAAAAGTCTTCTTCAAGTCGGAGTTCCTGCAGGTGAGACCAGGAAGAGAAAGAGAGTCTTAATTGCCACACCTGGGCTCCTGCTCGGCCACTCTAGGCTTTCCTCTCCAATGTTCCGGATTCCTCTAAGCCCAACACCTGTGCAGGCCAGTCAGAGTCAGTGACCCATGGCAACCAGGTGTGTGTGGGGGCCCTATGGAAGCTGTGAGGGAGGACACAAAAGGGAGGGGGGCCTGCCACATGGGTGGGGGGCATTGAAAAGATGCCGTGGGGGCTTAGTATCCAGTGTGCAAGACCCAAAGTGAGTCCAATTCTTCCAGGCCTCATGAGGGCTAGCATTTCAGACTAAAAAAAAAAAAAACCAACAGGTCTCCTGCGTGAGCAGGGGGTTGGACTAGATGACCCCCAAGGTCCCTTCCAACTGTTACTGTTACAACAACAGAATAACAGAGTTGGAAGGGACCTTGGAGGTCATCTAGTCCAACCCCCTGCTTAGGCAGGAAACCCTACACCGCTTCAGACAAATGGTGATGCAATCTCTTCTTAAAGATTTCCCCTCATAAGGGGAGCAGCATGGGGGTCTCTGGGGGTCTTTCTCCCCAATCCCTGATGCTTTGCTTTGCTTTGTTTTGTGTTTTGTGTTT